>NW_023276807.1:251004087-251304087 GCF_003668045.3 Cricetulus griseus | reverse complement strand
TTGGACTTAAGCAACTACAGGACGGTTTGGGTTTGGTTTTGCCAATTTACATTCTGATCTTTATGCAGATCATCTGTTGCTTTTCATAAAATCATGCTACTCACTTGAGAAATATGTGCCATAAAATAAGTGTTTTGTTTTCTAAAAACTCTTAAAGGTCTTCTCCAGAGTCCCCTATGGTTCATTCCCTTGGAATAAATCACAGCAATCAGACCACATGGGGAGAAAAGTTAGCCTCTGATTACAGAAGGAATCAGTCCAAGAGGTAAACTATTAATCACAGCTCCTTTGCGAACCATCCTAGTTAGAAGGCGCATTCCCATCCCATCCCATCCCACTAGAGCCACGTTTTCATTCATTCATCACACACAACTTCGGTATTTGATTTCTCCTGAAATCTAGGGTGATCTCAGTCAGTCATAGTGACTAACCTTACACCCGTCTCCAATGTCCCCCGATAGCTTGATCTGACTATGATAATTTGTCACTGTCAAGACATTTAGGCTTTTAGCTTTGGTCTTCTTTTTCCTGCAGGTGTCAAAAATGCAAAAGCACAATTTACAAAACCAGAGATGACAGTGCCCCATTTGCAGTGGTCATGGAGTGCCAGGAGGTAACTTTCTTTAAAAGACCTCAGCCTTCCCTCCAGACGAGCTGCTGAAGTTCCAGGGTGGTCTGCAGAGCTGACTCAAAAACATAAATGTCACTGCAGCAACATACGCTTCCTAAGGCCAGACATCCAGATGTGTCAATAATGTGTGAATTAGAAACAGATGTCGGCCCTTGTTGGAAAACAAATATCATAGAATTATTTCCTCTCTTTTGCCTCCTTACGTGTTCACACACTTCAGCGTAGCTCTTCCTTGTTTTGTTTTGGTTTTCTCTTTGAGTGATTCCTATTTTTCAGGCAGGCATGTGGCTATGGATAAAATGCCCCTGGAAAGGGAAAAGACAGTCATGTCTGTGCCTTCTTTCAAACCCAGTGGGACTAACTGAAGCACAGTGATTGTCGGCAGTCGACCAGATCTTCTGGGAAGTGTTCTAGACCCCTGAGACCACTTAGAAAACCTGTCACGGCAGAGCCCATCTCTTTGTTTCCGGAAGTTACTCAAGAAAAAGCAGTGTGGCAATGGTCTGCACTACAGATAGTGACTCCCAATGGTCCTTTAGTGCAACAGCATGGCTTGAAATCGAAGGCATTTGGGGTTTTGAATATCTACACACACACACACACACACGTATATTAACTTCCTCTTTCAAAACAAACGCATTTTATTTTACATGTATGTGTGTTTTGCCAGCATATATATCTGTTGTGCCATGTGCATATCCAATGCCCTCAGGGGCCAGGAGAATGTCAGATCCCTGGAACTGGAGTTATAACCAGTTGTGAGCCACCACGGGGAGCTGGAAATTGAACTCAAGTCTTCCGGAAGAGCAGTCAGAGCTTTTAACCACTGAGCCATCTCTCCGGCCCCAAAAATGGACATTCGTAAAGTCTTTAGGCATGTGTGTGTGTGTGTGTATGTATGTATGTATGTATGTATGTATGTATGTATGTATGTATGTATGTTCATTTGCAGCAGGAAGCATATGTATATCATTTTATGAGTGGGGAGAAAAGTGATAGCTAGTAGACAGAGGCTTCAAGACAAGCCATGGGAAGTCTGTATTTCCTGTGCTGAGAAAATAGCTCAGTCAGCAAGGCAAGCACAAGGAACTGGGTGCAAATCTTTCTAATGTTAAAAATCCAAGAACCAGAGAAGGCAGACCTGATAGGTTGATGCTAGTCAGGGCTACATAGTGAAACCTTGCCTTTAACAAAAAGAAGAAGAAGGAGAAAAAGAAAGCAGACAGGGAGGAGGAGGAGTCAGCAATGGCAGCATAGAGATGTGCCCATGTAATCCCCTGGCGACTAAAATAAAACAGATGATTCCTGGAGTCTACTGGCTGGCCAGTCTGGCCTAGTGTGCAAGCACCAGGCCAATGAGAGGTTCTGTCTCACAAAGTAAGGCAGATGATGCTGAGTAACTACACTGAGGCTTTCTATTAACTCAAACAGCTACACACACACAAACACACACATATAGGAGCACACATGCACACACACACACGTGCATGCATGAAGTTTATATTTCCCTACAGCACAAATACCACCACCAACTATGCAGAGTTTAAGGCACAATCTACATCCATTAGAAAAGCTGTAGTGACTTCAGAGATTTAATACACCAGAAGCCCTAAGGTCACTGTGTCAGCAAAAGCAAAGGGCAGCTCTGATAGGGCTGTGATTCTCCGGTAACTGCAGGGTTGTCCTCTACGCTTGGGTTAGTTTCACTGAGCATGGAACTAGACTCATAATGGGATGCAGGAAGGCGGAGTCAGCTACTGAAGTGAGTGCTGGCTGAAAAAAAATAAAAAAAATAAAAAACTGGCTGTGAAGTCATGGAGCCAGCTCTTCATTCTCCTCCAAAACACAGATGACAGTGACCTTCATGCCAAGACAGACCAATAAGATGGTAAGATCAGCCATTTGCAATTCTGTAATTGTTGACCATGTCTAGACACAGTACAAAGTTACATTGGTGATCACTTAGGTGCACAGCTAACCTATCTTAACAAAGAAAGCAACATTCCCGTTTTGATGTCTGAACATCTGACCCTTACTGGAATGGAAACACCTACACGTTTTGCCTTCCTCCAGTGCTGGGAACCCCCTGCTGTCCACTTTCATGAGAAAGTCTGCTGGGTCTTCCTGAATACCTATTCTCCCTGCTTTCCTATTAGCATAACTATGGGGGATGAAGCAAGTACACAATTCAGAAAATTACCTTTCTTAGCCCTGTGTATGCCTGTGTTGTATGTGTGTCTTAGTTAGGCTTTTACTGCTATGCAGAGACACCATGGCCACGGCAGCTCTTATAAAGGAAAGCATTTCATTGGGGCTAGCCTACAGGTTCAAATGTTTAGCCAAGAATGTGATTGCTGGCATGCCAGCAACTTTTTTTTTTGGACCCTGGAAAAGAAAGCAAAGTTTAATAGCTGATGACACTAGGAAGACACCATATAGCTGCCCAGTTTGCCTGTCTCTGAACTGAATGAGACAAACTTGAACTTTCCTCTTAGTTATGAAACTGTTTCACAGTTCCTGTCTGCAACTATACAATACAATTTCTTTCACACTCAGAGCTTCCACTGACACAAACCCTGCCTGGGTGTCACTCAGCTACAAATTTACTCCACCATCTATCCCTTTTGGTTAGCTACTGTTTTCCTTCTGTGTCTCAGGCTTTGTCGCTGCCAAGCTTTTCTCTAGTAAAGAGGAAGAAATTGTCCCTGCACTATCTGAGATGGCGTAGGTACTTTTGCTATTTACCCATATCTTGGATATATATATATATATATATATATATATATATATATATATATATATATCAATGTCACTTCCTGTTTAAAAGATTTATAGAAGGCAGATTACCACTAAGATAATCTGACCATTTGATATGGGATGTTGGACTAATGGAAGAGAGCAAGAAAAAAAAAATGAGTAAAAATTCAAGGACAGTTTATATACAGCCAATGATAGTGAAAGAGATGCAACCTGAATTCTTTCCTATCCAGCACAAACTAATAAGCCTCTCTTTAAGTTTTGTAAACATTTGCTGCAGGTGACTCAACTGGAGAGGGATTCAGTACCTGCCACAGATGAAAAGGTCAGCTGGTATCTACTTGCCCGGCAAATTAGAAGTTAGCAATCTTTCCTGTCCAAGACCAAGGTTTCCTTCCTGAAAAACACTTTCCTCTGTTCCTGTTGTGGTGGTTCCTCTATTCGCTCTGTTCATTGTCAACAAATGGAGTGAGAAGCCCTCACCAGCCTGTGCTTGTGTTAAACTGCCTTTCTGCTCCTGATGCTGTACACACTGACCCCATCTGGAAGACTGGCCAGAAGCAACCCTCTCTCCCAGGCTAGTTCACTGCCTTGTTCCCTCTCTCTCTCTCCTCTCTCTCTCTCTCTCTCTCTCTCTCTCTCTCTCTCTCTCTCTCTTAAAAATTTTATTCAGATTAGGAACAATTTTATTTTACATATCAATCCCAGTTCCCTCTCCCTCCCATCCTCCCTGACCCCACCGATCCCCCATCCCATCACCCATCCCATGTCCAGGGAGGGTGAGGCCTTCCATGAGGGATCATAAAAATCTGTCAAGTCATTTGTGGCAGGGCCTAGGCCCTCTCCTGTGTATCTAGGCTAAAAGAGTATCCCTCCATTGGAAATGGGCTTCAGGATACATCCTGGTTCTACTGCCAGAGGCCCCATAGACTGCCCAGTTCTTTAACTGACACCCATGTTCAGGGGGCCTGGTGTGGGCCTATGCTGGTTCCCCTGCTGTCAGACTGGGGTCCATGAGCTCCCACTCACTCAGGTCAGCTGATTCTGTGGGTTTCCCCAGCATGGTCTTGACCCCTTTGTTCATCCCTCCTCCCTCTCTGAAACTGGATTCCAGGAGTTTGGCTCAGTGTTTAGCTGTGGATCTCTGCTTCTGCTTCCATCAGCTACTGGATGAAGGCTGTAGGATGGCATTTAAGATATCATCATTCTCATTATAGGGAAAGGGCATTTAAGGTAGCCTCTCTTCTATTGCTTAGGTCCTAGTTGCAATCATCCTTGTGGATCTCTGTCCAATTCCCTAGTGCCAGATTTCTCTCTAAACCTACAGTGGCTCTCTCTATTGATGTGTCTCTTTTCTTGCTCTCCTCTATTCCTCTCCCCACTCAATCTTCCTGATCCCTCATGTTCTCCTCCCCTTCCCTCTTTCTCCTACCTCCCTCCCCCCTCCCCCCATGCTCCCCATTTGTTCAGGGGTTCTTGTCCCTTTCTGCTTCACTGGGGGACCCTGTATGTCTCTCATCCTTTTCTCTCTTCTCTCTTCTCCATCTTTCTTTCTCTCTCCTCCCTCTCTCATTTCTCCCCCTCTCATTCTCTCTCCCCGTGTGTGTGTGTGTGTGTGTGTGTGTGTGTGTGTGTGTGTGTGTGTGTGTGTGTGTGTGTGTGTGTGTGTGTTGTGTGTGTGTGTTGTGTGTGTGTGTGTGTGTTTGTGTGTGTGTGTGTGTGTGTGTGTGTGTGTGTGTGTGTGTGTTTGCACATGCATGAGTGTGTTTGCTCCTCACATAGCCAAGAAGGAATTAGACAGCTACGTCCTTGCTGTGATTCCCTGCTTCTCCTCCTGGTCTGACTCGAGCTTACATCAAGAAGAGCAATGGGCCCCAGATTTTCCTTGTCCATTTCCCTAGCATCTGCGTGAACTGGTTTTCTGTCTGTAACATTCTGTACAGTTTCTTTCTACCCACCCCCTCCAAACCTCCTGGGAGGAAGGAGGACAAGGTGGGAAAAAGAAGGGGAAAACTGTGACAGAAAAACAAATGTGTTGCTATTGAGTCAGGAGCTCTGCATCCAGAAGCAGTGAGTCACCTTTGGAGGGACACTGTCTTGCTGAGTATGTAAAGGCAAGTGGCCAGATCCACACCTGGCCACAGGTAAGGAATTCACTTATTCCTGGGAATGCACTGTTGAATTTAACACACAAGCCCACACCCTTGCTTCTGCACATTCTCATGGCCATGTTCCTGACATTGACATCAGCTCAGCCTCTCAGTTGTCACTTCACCAAATACACAAGGAAAGGCACCTTTGTTCAAGGATGGCAGAAGCGGGAGGCTGAGGAAGATCACTTGAGCCACAGCCAACTCTCTGAGAACTCCAAAGCTTCCTCTCGGTGACACTAATCTGCTTGGTGGTTGCCATTGTATCTTTAGCACCTACTTTACAAAATTTGCCCTAAACAAGTATATTCGGGTGTTGTAAGTCATTTTAATGTACCAAAAGGGCTATTTGGCTATTAACTATCATTGTTTTCTTAGTTTTAAACAACCTTATAGATCACTAATGGTACATTGAGTAGTCATTCTCCCCTCCACCAGTTCATGGAGAGCTTGCTTGTGAACCTTAGCTCCTTTTCTGTTGCTCTCACCAAGTATCTGCCCTGAAACAACTTCAGAGAAAAAGACCTGAAGTTTGAGGGCACTGTCCATCGTGGAAGGGGTATGGCTTGGCAGCAGGGGTGTGTATTGGGGTCTCCTCGCCCCCTAACCTATTGTTGAAACAGAGATGCTGACTAGAAAACCTTGAGTCTCTCTCACAGCTACCACTTCCTCCAACAAGGCTCCAACTCTGAGAGTTTCCACAAGCTCCCCAGTGTATCACCATCAGGTGAAGAAGACCAAGAGTTCACACATATGAGCCTACAGGAGATGCTTCAGACTCAAACCACAACACTGCCGCTGAGTTTTGTTCTCTTGTTTTCTTTCAGACAGGATCTTGCAATTCACAATGTAGGTCAAGCCAGCCTCAAATACAGCAGGATCCTCCTGCCTCAGCCTCCCAAATTCTGGGATTACAAGGACAAGCAATCAGGACCAGCTTCACAGAGATTTTTTTTTTCTACTTACATCTGTCAGATCTCTTGCCTGATCCCTGGTCACTCTTTTCATGACCTAGGTATTAAGAAGTAACACAGCACAGTGACTGAGAGAGCACTTTGTCGGAACAGCCTGTTAGAGTCAATTCCCACCTCTCCCATCATCTTGCTTTGTGTCTTGGGATAAATGATTTACTGTCTGTTCTTCAGATTCCCCACTGGCCAAATGCAAAAGTACTGCACTGTATTAATGTTAAAGCTGGCCATGGTGATGCATGCCTCTAATCCAAGTACTTCAGAGGCTGAGGTAAGAGGTTTGCCATGAACTGGAAGCCAACCTGAGCCATATGACACATTTAAGACCAGACTGGAACACACACAGGAAACGCTGCCTTGGGCAGCAAAGACATATGCACATTTAGACATCAGGTTGTGTCTTATTTTTGGTGCCATTCTACATTTGATGAAAGAAACTAGATCCACTTTTCTGGATGTGTAGAGTAAAAGAGTTAATATGTTCTTATTTTTTTTCTATATCCTTTCTTATTTAAAGTCATCGTGCAAGTCAGAAACATGGGATTTCTGGCTAATTCTCTCCTCTCTTTGACCACTGACATGCCAGTGTTTAACAAGTTCCCTTGGTTTTATAGTCTAAATACCTTTCTTCTTCCCTCATCCCATAATGCCTACTGCCACTTTGACCATCTACCAACATAACGGTCTCCACTTCAAGTCCTCTTCTGCCTCCGGGGCCATCTTCCTGCCATGGGAACCAAATCCCTCACATCTCTGTCACAAATTTTTCATGGGTTCTACCACCTCCAGGCTCCCGTTCCAAGCCCTAGGCTGCTTGGTTCCAAGCCCTGGGGTGCTTGCTGATCTCAGGATGGCTTCTAAATCTTGATCACAATTCTCACCTTCTACCACAGTCTCTCCTCAGCTGATCACTTGCATGTGTTACTTGTCACAGCCTGAAGTCTGCGGGCTGAAGATTCTGAACTCTTCCCCCTGCCTGAAGCCAGCATTCCCCTTTGATCTACTTCAGCCTCTCCTTCAACACTAAGAGCTCGGGTAATTCCCCTCCCAGCTCCCTGTCCATCTGTGTGCTTACAGAGGCCTTTTAGTGCTCCTACTCTGCCATATTTACATTTCTAGCCTACCTCTAATGCTTCACCTATGGGCTTTTCCTAATTACAGCAAGCCCTCTTCTGTCATGCTGCTTGATCCTTGTATACTTAAACTTTTCCTGTCCCATAGTTGACAGTCAACCCGTGCTTGTCAACTGATGAAAGGAAGTCAACAGCGTGTGTGGTGATGGATGACAGTGTATTGAGAAAGACACAGACTGGGAAAAGAAGTTGAAAGAGTGACATAAACAATTCTAATTGCCCCTCTCCTCTGACTGGAGTCATCAGTTTGTTTTCCCTGAAATGCACCTTTCCCTTGGTTCCCTGTCCTAGAAAGTGCCACCACCCTAGTGAACAGTCTGTGCCACAGTGCCCTCAGGCCAGGACACTGATGCTCCTTCTTCCAATATTGACACCAGTGCTATGACTGGGCACCTGCTAAATGGACATTGTCTTTCCTCCCATTACAAGAAAACATGCTTTGAGGCACTGCCCTGATTCTAGGGAAAAGGCAGAAAACTATCAAAATGCTGTTAGGGATCAAAATTGCTTATGTGCTAAAAAGGAAACAATGGAGAGTGTGGACCAGTACCAAACCTCAAGTACTTTCTCAGAATTAGATTGCGTCTTAAATGCTTGCTACTTAGTGAGGAAGGAAATTGTGTGAGCATGCTCACAGATTTTCAACACAGCGCCAACCCACCCCAACACCCAGACTCTCTCAGTAGTTAGATCAGAGTTAATAGGAGAAAAATGGTGTACCAGGAGATAGTGTGTGGAGATCTATTTGTGGTACAGGAGCCACACAAAGAGTAAGATTTTCTATGATGCATTTTAGTGACAAGGGTGGACCAAGGATAGACCAAAGCCCCAAGGGGCCAAAGTCTACCCATCAAAAACTGGCCTTAGCTTTTTGCTGCCATGAAGGCAAAGCTTCTGATGACATGAAAGAAAGTGCCAAGAGATGAGATGCAATAGTAGCAAATCATGACAAGAGATGGCATCCAGTCTTCAAGAAGCAACAAGGACATGATATACCATGGCTGGCTGCTTTAGAAGAGGACAAAGTAAATACGGAATTTGCACTCCTGGCCAACTGGCTCTTTTCAGTCCTCTAATTGTGCCTATGTTCTTTGGAGCATTAGCAAGGCTATAAGGAGGAGAAATGGTTTCCAGCAAGTACTAGAAAAAGCAAGGCAGATATACTCAATCCATACAGAAATTATCTGAAACGTGTAATACGCTGCTGCAGTGTCTGTGGCTACTTTGCAAGCGGTATCTCATCTCCAGGTCCCACACCAGGGGAGATGATTAAATGAGAGGCTCCCTATAGTATCATCTTCTAGGTCCCTACTGCAGAACTGCATTCTCAGCAAGGAGATGTTGTAACCAGTCCCTTTGGCAATTTCAGCACCCCTTGGAAAAAATTCAACACCAAACCTCTCGTTCTAGAGTCAGTTATACTGCGGTTGAAGTTGGGAAACAAGACTTCACTGATGCCTAATGCTATTTTCAAGGAATAAAGATTAAGTTTCTCTCAGCTGACCTGAACAAGGGAAAGCTCTTGGTCCCCAGACTGATAGCTGGGAAACCAGCATGGGACTGATCCAGATCCTCTAAATGTGGGTGTCAGTGAGGAGACCTCAGAAATCTATGGGGCCCCTTGTAATGGATCAGTACTTATCCCTAGCATAGAAATGGACTCTGGGAGCCCATCCCACATGGAGGGATACTCTCTGAGCCTAGACACAAGGGGGTTGGCCTAGGCCCGATCCCAAAGGATATGACAGACTTTGAAGACCCCCTACAGAAGGCCTCACCCTTCCTGGGGACCCGATAGGGTATGGGATTAGTAGGGTATTAGTTGGGGGGGCAGGGGAAGAGGGAAGGGAGAGGGACCTGGGATTAACATGTAAAATAATCTTCTTTCTAATTAAAATAATAAATAAATAAATTTTTAAAAAGATTAAATTTCCACCCCCCCCAAAAAAAAATGGTGAGCCAGACTCTTACAACCGTGATCTTGCTAGAACGTTCTTAGCACTCACCAATATTTCCCTTCTTCCTCCCATTCCTGGGTATTCAGGACTATGACTCTTCCCACCCTAGTGAGAAGAAGCATGGCCATTCAGTTTCTCTTGGACAATGAACGATGAAGTGAGTGGTGAGTGTCGCTGCTGAGCAGAAGCACCAAGGATCAATGTTTCTCTGTTTTTCTTCCCTTGTGTAGACACCATAGGCACAGCTGTCCCAAGGTCAGATGGCTTAGGAAGCTGAACTGCCACACAGTGTCCCCTAAACCCACAGTGGACTCAGTGTGATAACAAAATTTTGTGTTGTTAAAACAGCATACTCCTCACTGCACAGAAGTTACAGCAACTTTGGAGCATGGAAAGTAGTTTATCTTTTACTGTTCACATTTTAAAAACGGTAAAGCTGGAGCATGGAATACTGCTGGGTATCCCCAGCACCACAGAAACCTGGAGCAGTGGCAGACACCTATCGTCTCAGCATGCAGGAAATGGAGGCAGGAGGACCACAAGTTCAAGGCCATCTTAGATAGACAGAGAGTTTGATTCCAGCCTGGAATATGTGAGACACTGACTCTAAATAAATCAATATTTTAAAAAGAAATCCAACTCCCAGAAGAAAACTCACAGCCTGTTTCACAAAAATGAAAAAAAAAAAAAACAGAATAAAGTATCTCCTTTAGAATTGGTTTGGAAAACAGAACCACAAAAGGCCCTAAAGATCCAAAACAATTCTGAGCAAAAAAAACAATGCTTGGGGATTACCATCCCAGACTTCAAGGTATATTACAATGTCATAGTAATAAAAACAGTATCTTTCTGGCACAGATATATATAGATATAGATATATAGATATATAGATATATTACAATGGGATATAACCAACACCCAAATATGAGCATACATAACTATAGACATCTAATATTAGACAAAGATGTTGAAAACACACACTGGAAAAAAAAGACAGTGTTTTTCAAAACCAGAGCTGGGAATGTGGATATCCACATGGAGAATGAAATTAGACCAGTGTGTGTCACCCTGCACAAAAACTGACCTAGATGTGACAGCTGAAATGCTGAAACTGCTACAAGAAAATATTGGAGTGCCACCCAGGATAAAGAAATAGGAAAGGACTGTCTGAGTAGGACTCCTTTCCCCAGGAATTGAGGCCAACAACTGACAAGAGGGACATGATGAAACTAAAAAGCTTCTACACAGCTAGAGACAGAATCAACTGAGTGAAGAGGGAGCCTGTAGAATGGGAGAGAATCTTTGACAATGGTACATCTGACAGGGGATTAATATCTAGAATATATAAAGAACCCATAAAACAGGAGCCCAAAAAACCCATTAAGACAATGAGCTTGAAATCTGAACAGAGAGTTCTCAAAAGAAGAAATTGAAATGGCTAAGAGATATCTCAAAAATGCTCATTGTCCCTAGCAATTTGAAATGCAAATCAAAACAACTTTGAGATTTCCTATTACCCCAGTCAGAATGGCAAGACAATCAACAGCAAGCACGAGAGAGGACGTGGAGACAAGAGAACCTTCATTCACTGGCTGTGAGATTTCAAACAGCTCCAACCACTCTGGAAACCACAGTAGAGAACTTTCAAAAAGCTAAACACAGATGCACTATATTTATATACAATACTACTCCTAACTATATGCTTAAAGGACTCAACATCCTACTGCATAGATAATTGCTCAGCCATGTTCCCTGCTGCTCTAGTCACACATATCTAGAATTAGAAACAGCCTATATACCCTTCAACTAATCAATAAATAATGAAAATGTATATATATATATATATATATATATATATATGTATATTATGGAATACTATTCAGCTATTAAAAAATAAAATGACGAACTTTACAGGTAAAGGGGTTGAACTAGAAAAAGATCATCTTGAGAGGAAACCCGGACCCATAAAAACATGTTCCCTCTTATCTGTGGTTCCTAGTTCTGAATTCTCAGATGTGAATGTATAACATGGGGTATTAGACAGAAAGCATAAAGGGACAATGGGAGGAGAAGAGCAATAGAAAGGGGAGTAGAAAGACACAAAGGATTTAAAGGAGGATATTGAAGGGGGAGATAAGTAAAGGAGGAAAAGGGAAGGTAAAATAACCATTAGGGTGTCTGAAAAATTCATAAGACATCATATTATCATTACCTATCTACCTAAATTATATATATATATATATATATATATATATATATATCTGCATAAGCATATGTAATTTAAATGAAAACTTCCCATCTGGGCTGACAATGCTCCCCCAAGAGCCATAGACTATCTCACAAAAATCCTAACATAAGGAATGAGAAGTCTCTTTTTAAGTCAGGCTGTCTAAGAAATCCCTAGAATATTACAGGCTATTATTTCTGTTGTACATGGTTGCCTCCAAGAGGTGGAAAGTAGTCCCTATTGCTGAAGACATCATGCACTTATGACATAAGACACAGAGGATCTCACCTGAAAACCTCCTCCCTGTGGTATAGCTTTATGGTCTAAGAAGGCACATCTAAACTTCCTAGGGAGGGAAGCAACCAATAATCCTACTCAGCTTTGATAAGCAGGATAACTGTATCAGCTACTGATGCCTCTAAACTACAATGACCAGCGTGACGTGATACCCCTAAGGGAACAATAGCAGCACACATACCCTGGTGGTAACAAACAGCTCTCTAACCTGACTCCTGGCCCACTCAACAGGAAGGAAATTATGCCTAGTGCTGGAAACCAACCAACTACCAAGTCCAGGATTTTGGATTAGAACCTACAACCACCATTTTACTAAACCAGCATAATCCCTAATGACATTCTCAATATTTATCCTTATGCACACAGATAAAAGAATTCCTCACCTCCCCATTAAAGAAATGATGCTTTGCAACAGATGGAGAGCACTACAGAAAAAAAGTCACAAGCAGTCAAACTGTAGAAAAGAAGAGGTACTGTGTGCCCAGTCTCAGCCGATACCTCTACAGTATGATTCCTGCATGATCCGAAGGCTCGGGGGTGTTTGCAAGAGGCATAAAGACTGTAAGGACCAGAGGAACGAGAAGTTTGCCATGAGATTGAGTCTCCTAGAAATGTGAGAGGAGCTACACCCATGAAGTCTCATCAGCATGGCTGCCTAAACAAGACCTGAACAATGATAACACCAATAGACATGAGAATGTGGGAGGGGCTGAGGATCATAAGGCCTCAACCAGAGACAAAGAACTACAGGTTACTATGGAATTCTGAGGACAGGGGAAATAATCTTCCCCAGAGAAGAGCTTCCCACTTGTTCAATACCAAGTAGTCAACCCTGAAAATATATACATACAGAGAACATAAGGACTGAGCAGTTTGTAGTTATATATTCAGGATATGTGTGTGTTCACATATATGTGTGTGTGTGTGTGTGTGTGTGTGTGTGTGTGTGTGTGTAGGTTGGAGGGGGGTTAGGGAGGAAAGGGAAGGGGGAAATGGTGTAATTACATTGTAATTTTAAAAATTAAAAAAGTATAAAAAATTGGCTTACTCTATTCCAGCAAGATCCCGTGCCATACTTCATAATTTCCACTCTAATTAAGGTTGTGCCTGTTGTGACAAGAAACTTGAGCATTTGCTTGGTGTGATTTGCAATTATGAAGCAAGTTTAAGGTTATAATTAATTAAAATTACAAAACCAACTCAACATTTTTTTGGCCTTTGAATCATAAAAATTAGAACTGTAAGCATTTTGTATTAAATGCATTACACTCATCCCGTTTCAAAGTATTTAATAACTACCACAATGTCTCAACTATACAGAGGAAATAGTCTTGGTCTACAAATATAAAGAATGATTATCTTAATATTTTGCGTGTTTACATGGACCTAAATAAAGTCATTTTAAAATTGTTAGGATAAACATTTATAATTTTGGCCTCTGGGTAGACATTTTTTTCAGAAAAAGTTCTGCCTATTTTTCCCCAAAAAGTAAGCAAATAATGAGTAGATTCCATAGAATTTTTGTAATACAAAGACTACATTAGTAGAGTTTATGGCAATTCATATAAATAGTATTTATCAAATACTTTCTTTGGCTCTGACAGGAGACCAATAAAAGGTAGATGACATGGTCCCTCCCTTCCTCAAATTTGCAATCTGGTAACTTCTTTACCTGTAGAAATGTAATCTAGTAACTTCTTTACCTGTAGAAATACGCAGTTATTTTGCCTCCATGTTTTGAGTCATAAAAATAGCATTCCCAATTTTTATCAGAAATGAAATGTAAATTGTCTGTCTTTGTGCCTCAACCATCTGTGATACATATGAGAATTGAGAAGAAGAAGAATCAAGACATTATACTCAGAGAGAGGGGACAGGTAGTAGATTGTGATTACCAGAGCAGAGTAACTACCCTGTGCTAGTCTCTGCCAAGACCCGCATACCCAGTATGCCATTATCACAAATCCATATCAGAACATGAGGATTGTCCCTACTTTATGCAAAAGGAAGTTGAAGATCAAGAACTTGCCTTGAATGGACTAGCTGATAGACCCAGGGTTTGGATTTTGACCTAATCTAGAATCGAAAACCTTCACCACAAGACCACAGAAGAGTGTGTAAAATGTGTGAATTGAAACCTTTTGTCTCCATTTCAGAAGCGCCCCAGAGGTCTTGCTCCAGTTACTACTACTGCAAGTCCCATATCTGGAAAGGATCAAGTAGGGTCCATTGATGGTCCATGATGCCGAGGCCTTCAGTGTGGGAAACTCACCATTTTGGAGGCAAGGGCATTCAGAAAGGATTCAGGAACAAGTACCAAGATAATGAAGGAATTACCCAGGGGCGTGTCCAGTCTGGTAGCAGAAAGTGAAGCCTGTATCTGGAATTCACTGAAGATGTTGCCTACATGTGTCCTCTCCTAACTGCCTAGGCTCCCTCACGGTATTAGCGTCTCTAACTCTGTGTAGTCAGATCTGTTACCTGATACTTCAAGATTCCAAAGAGAATGATAAAACAAATTACACTGCCATCTAAAACACACCATATCATTTCCTCCATATGACAAACCAGTCAAGAAGGGGCCAGGGTGGAGACCCCACCTCTCAATGTACACCCATCTCTCAGCCGGGCTTCTAAGATGGGTTAGAAGGTGACATGGGATAGAGATTGTTGGTAGCTATATTTGAGAAGGGCCATCTTCCACAGCCCTTTGTGAGCTAGATTCTTCCTCTAATCTATCTAATCTACCTTGGAAATATTCAAATATAACCCAAGTAGAAAGAATAGGATAAGGATTGTATAAACATTTACAGGTCCAATAATGGCCCACAATCTGTCAATTTGAACAGCAAATGTCACGCATGGTGAATAGGAAAGGAATTAAAAATAAAAATGTCAAAAAAATAAAAATGTCATTTTACCACAAGACAAAAATGGGCATCAGGTGAGGAAAACCAGCTCCAGTCTACAGAGTTCTTAACTAAGGACCAAAACTTCACACAGTTCAATGACCCTCCGCACATCTTGTGTTCTTGCACTGAAAAATATCCAAATGCCTAATAATGACCCTAGCAGTGTAGGAGAGGCTAAAGTTATCTAGCACATTCCATAAAGAAAGGTAGCAAAGTGGATGCTGTGTTTTATAAAAAGCTGTGTTAGAAGGAGACACATTCGAGGGTGGACCGTGAAATACATACAGTAAACTGCATTCCTTGATGCCATCTCTGGATCATTTCCACTCAGAAAACTTGCATCCCTGGTATGATTTGTTTCAGTAAGAAAAGGAGAAATTCTGCTGCAGGTTGCATTTTTTTAGGGCTACTAAGTCCACCCACAGTTACAAGCGGACTCTTTCCAGTAGCCTGTGTGAGTGTGCACACATTAGCAGACAATCACCTGTTCTGTGTTTTTAATTCTGATCTTTCTATTCTCCAAAACTATGTTTTACTTCTACATTACTGTTATTATTATTATTATTATTATTATTATTATTATTATTATTATTGATTAGTGTGTGTGTATACACACAGGGGTGTGTGTATGTGCAGGTGTAGAAGTCAAAGGACAACTACAAATCTGTTCTCTCCTGCCACCTTTACATGGGCTCTGGCGAGTAAACTCAGGTCACCAGGCTTGCTCAGCAAGCATTTTTACCCCACAAGTCATCTCACTGCCCAACCCTAACTCCTATGGTCTTGAGTTCCGCAAGCAGTGAAAACTGGTGGAATAGCTGGAGACAGCCCAAGGACCATAGATCAGCAAGAACAGCCATTAGCAGTGTTGGTACCCACCCACCCCCAGAAGTCTGCTTGCCTTCTAACAACCTGTCTCAGTGCAAGGTAAAGGCCAACTACATTTCCTGAGGATGCACTCGGCCCACAAGTAGAAAGCTGAGATAGCTAATGTGGAGATTTTGGACAACAGTTTACCAATAGAGAATAGCATCACATGTCCAGGTCATGAATGTGAAAGAGGAATTTGATAAGACATCTAAGGTAAGTGGATGAGCTTCAATCTCTAAATACCGTCAGCTCCAGAAAGAGTATCTGGGGAAAATATCTCTTCCCATGGCCCCTTTCCATCCACAACTTCAACCTTCCAATCCCACAGCAACTTCTAAAACCATGCTTCTTGTTCAGCAATGGAAAGTTTTGCTGATCTTATAATCTTACTGGGCAGCTCTTGACTAAGCCATGACATGGAATTCTTCAAACTAGGAATAACTATTGGTTGTGAAACACAGTAAATAAGCAGGGAATCAAAGAATATAGGGAGATGAAGCAATAGGAAGGAGATAAGATACACAGCAATAATGTTGGTCTCTGATTATGAAAATTTCTGCAAACTGACAAAATCTCTCCAGGCAGTGGTAGGTCACACCTTTAATCCCAGCACTTGGGAGGCAGAGGCAGGCAGATCTCTAAGTTCAAGGCCAGCTTGGTCTACAGAGTGAGTTCCAGGACACCCAGGGCTACACAGAGAAACTCTGTCTTGAAAAAAAAATAAAAAACTCACCCATACCCCACCCAAGTCTCCAAGCTTTGCTCTGCCTTGTTTGTTAACTATGTTTTTTTTTTCAATAATGTTTTATTTTATGTATACGATTGTTTTGCCTGCATGTAAATATGTGCACCACATGCTTGCCTGGTGTCTAAGACAACAGAAAAAGGTACCAAATCCCTGGAACAGGAGTTACAGACAGTTGTTAGCTGCCATATGGATACCAGGAATCAAACCCAGGTCCTCTGGAAGAGCCACAGGACGTGCTCTTAATCACTAAGCAATCCCTCCATCCCCATAACTATGTTTAATGAGAAAGTACCTTTGCATCATCATTTCAGTTGCTAAAGCATTATGACATTGCCATGGCTACTGCTTCATTACTGGTAAAATGACCATGATGGTTAAGTCACAGATGGGAGAGACAGCTAGCTGCTGCCGCCTTACACACAAGCTGTATACTCTCTTGACATCAGGCAGCCAGTAGTTAGCAAGTTTAGAGAAAAAAATTGCAAACAGGAAATGAAAGCAACCAAAAAAGGTGCAGTGGTGCACACATGTCATCCCAGATGTTCAAGAGACCGAGTGTGAAGATCAACCTGCAAGTTTACAATTCATCCTGGGCAAATGGTGAGATGCTGTTGAAAAGGAAAGGAGAGGAAATGTGTCCTCAAATCAGCTTATGGGAAAATCATATTTTCATAATTTGACAACACATCACAGAATAAGATTCTAACCACTCAAAGGCTTAGAAATTCTACCCAGCATCCATCAATTATTACTAATAAATTATTGGGTTCTAGCAATATTAGAAATCAATATCATCCTGCAATTTGGAGCAAGACAAAGCTAGCCGCTATGACTGCTTTGATTAAGGCTGTTCTGTGTCATGGACAGTAATAAGTAGAAGGAAGGAAAGAAGTGCATAGGAAGTAGAAAGAAGTCAAATTATCATTATTTTTAAGTGACATCAGGATAAACTTTAAAAATTCAAAATAATGCAAGCTATTAAAATTCATAAGAAAATTTAGCAAGGTCAGGTACAAAGTCAATAGTCTAAGAATTGATGGGTAGATCAATGTAAAAACTGATCTGATTTCCACCAACCAGAGTAAAAAAAAATCAAGATGATTTTGTTTATAGTTGTATCCCAAACAGTCAAATTCCTAGAAATAAATCTGGTAGACTAAAACTCCTATTCTATAAGTACAAGACATATTGAAGCCGAGCATGGTGACACAGACATGCAATCGCAGCCCTCGGATAGCTGAAGCAAGGGGATTACCAGGAATTCAGAGTCAGCCTGTACTATACAGTGAGTTCAAAGCTAGCCTGCACTACACAGTGAGAGCCTGCCACAAAATAAAAAATATACACAAGGCATGTACACTGTAATATTTGCATTTAGTTGTATAATTATGTGATGGAGTGTTACAAAGCAGTGGAAACAAATATAAAACTACTGTTAAACTGGTGTGGCCTGAGCACATGAATGTGACATCTGATTCCGGAAAACCAAGCCCCGATCCTCAATGTCAGAAGCTGGAGTAAGAATGACTTTGGGGAAGGATGGTATAACTGGAAGGAGCAGCAGAGGATTCTGGGTGCAGGAAGTGTTTGCTTTCTTGAGCTATAAGAGTTTCTATAAGAGTTGTTCAATTAATTGAACAACTTATGACACATAGTTTTATCTAGATCTATCATACATCATTTAAAGATTTTTGTTTAAAAAAAATCAGAACTTCATTTTGTATTTTTGTAGTTGTTGGTGGTGATGATGATGATGATGATGTTAGATTGGTCAATGCATTTTGGCTTTACAGTCACAGTTGCATATTAAAGCTTATTAAAATATGAAGATGGAAGGGGTCTGGAGATATGACCTAAGAGCATGAACTTCTCTAGTAGAGGACTTGAGTTCTATTCCCAGCACCCAGATCAAAGTGCTCATGACTATCTATAACTCCATCTCCAAGGTCTCTGACACCTCTGGCCTCTGTGGGCATTGCACAAACCCATACACATACATGAAGTTTTAAAATTAACCTTTAAAACATAAAAATTATTATCTTCTAAAATGGAAAAAAATTAAGTATTATGCCAAAAGAATAAAGGCAGAGTATGGAAAACAAAATCAAAATAGAAGGGTAGGAAAGGTTAAAATATGTCTCCAAATCACTTGGAATACATACTTTAAAAGAGAGAGAAAAAAGTACTGAACTAACCCATTGAAAGGCAAAGATTATCTGGTCATTTGCTCATATGTTTTAAAGACATTCTCCACTAGAGTTCCATCTGTAAAAGACACAGATATAAAAAGACCAAAAGTGAGAACTATGTAGACAATGCTACCCAACCCTAAAAACACAGAGCCGTAAAATTAGTGTGAGATAAAATAGACTTTAAAGAAGAAAGCAGCTGGTTATAGCACTTGCCTCTAATCCCAACACTCCACTCCACAGCCAGGCAGGAAGCTCTCTCTTTGGAGGAGGGACTGGGCTATAAGGAGAGACCCTGTGTCAAAAACAGACAAAAGAGGGAGAAAAGGAGAAGGAGGAGTTTATTACTAAAAATAAAGATGGAGTCTACTATATCATGGGTTTATATACATTGGTCAGTGTGGTTTAATAATTCTAAATTTGTTTACAAGGATAAAGTATAAACCTGAAAATTTATGAAGCAAGAACAAATGAACTGCAAAATTAGTTTATCTGTCATCACATTAGAAGCTTTCAAGAATGAGGCCAGTAGAGCACATCTGTAACCCCTACAGTGGGATGCTGAGGCTGGAAGATTATGCATTTGAGGCCAGCCTTAGCTCCACTGTGAGTTCCAAGCAAGGAAGGGGAAGATTACAACACTCCTTTCTTGCTTATTGATGAGTTAGTTAAATGAACAAATATTATTCTTAAACATAAACCTTAACAATGATCAAATCACTGAAAGTTGATGAGTGAACAGATGTAAAATTCTGAACCCAAGAAGTAGGGAAAAGATGCTTTTCTAAAACAGGCATGTCCTAAAGTCCATCTCACTGTACTTTGGAGAATTTGTACAGAGAGACTAATTCTTGAACTGCCCTACAATGAAATCTGACCTTAAATACAAAAACAAGTGTTAAAATTCACACAACTGGATGGAGTGGTGTTGTGCTAACTTACTGATATGTATTTGCCTAACATGAAAGAGTACCTGAGTTCAATCATCACTATGGGGGGGGGGGATGTGGATGACTCATAGAACTGACTGGAAACCGTGTCAGAAATTATTCAAAAACTATGGAAGAACAATGTTTTTGTCAAAGCAAAAACTACACAGGAATAAAGGTGGAAATCATCTTTAATAAGTGTGTAATACTATTATTAGCTTCATTCATCCGCAGCTGCCTTGGGCTCCCAGGGAGTGTCCACACACACTCCAGAAGACACAGCAGTGGCCCCCACAAGTTGTGTGGCACCAAAATTGCAACCTGGCCCCAAGTCACACTCCAAAGCTTTCTTGGCTTACTCTTATCTTGACAACGAAGAAAACAGGAGGAAAATCAGAATGTTGGGTTTTTTTTAATGTTTTCTGAAAACAATATGAATGGGTAGAGACCCGGGAAAATATATCTTCTTTGATCCTTAACTGCATGATCATCAATCTCTACTATAGGCAGCCATGCATAACCGCCCGGTTCATAACTATAGAGCGTGTAAAATTGTGACGAATTGTGTGACATCCACCATAACTAAACTCCTACCTTTGCTTCTATTGCATCGTGAATTCAAAGTTCAGACTCATTTCCATATTTTGACTTTGGGTGGGGAGATCACTTCAATAGCTTGCTTCTGCATTTAATTTCTCAAAAGTAAAACTGAGATACATTTCTTGAATGCTTTCTGGCAAGGACGACAGGACCACAATAATATGGAGGACATGGTGGCTCCTCTCATCACCACAGTGTTTGCCTGAAAGAGACACGTTCATGAAGAAGCGGCTAGCTGGGTGTGGTGCTGCTTGCCAGCATTCTCAGCATTTGGAAGGCTGAGGCAAGGGAATTATCTCTAAGTTCCAGGCCAATTCGGTGAACAAATTAGATTCAATGCCAACCTGGACTATGTATCAAGACCCCACCTCAGAAATAAAGGATGTGACTATAAAACACTTGAGCTGGACATGTGGGCACAGACCGGTAATGCCAACACTCCACCACCCCAGAGGCAAAAACAAGGTCAAATGTTCAAGAGCAGCATCTAGTGCATAGAAAGTTCAGGGCCAGCTCACGCTACTTCCACCCTCATCTCAAAAATAGAAAGAAAGAAAGAAAGAAAGAAAGAAAGAAAGAAAGAAAGAAGGAAGAAGAAGGAAGGAAGGAAGGAAGGAAGGAAGGGAGAGGAGGGGAGAGACAGAGGGAGGGAAGGAGGGAGGGAGGGAAGGAGGGAGGGAGGGGAGAGAAAAGCAAAATATTTGGCAGGCAAAGTCCTGAAGGTTTTAGTTTATCAGAAAGAGAAGCAGAGGAAAGGATTGGTTAGCTACCCATGTTGGGCATGGCACTACACACCAGTAATCTCAAACCTAGCAGCTGGTGGAGCAAGCCTGGAGTATTTCAAGTTCAGGTCCAGCCTGCGCTATACAGCAAGAGCCTCTCTCAACAAATATAAAAAATAATAGAGAAAAGTCAATTACTATGCAGAACTGAGTGTGTCTAGTAGTAACAGCTATACAATGCTATCATGAACTGTATGAATCAGGCTAGCACACCAAGGGCCTCCTCCTCTGGGTGGCATTTTTGGTAGACAATCAAAGGGCTCCACCCTCCCTTCAACACTTGCCACAGTGTGGGAAAAAGCTAACTCTCACAATCAGGCCTTTCTATTCAGGCACTGTCTGAGAAAATCCTAAACTATAAACGCTGTTTATGAAATAGTATTGTTGCTGCTGATCTGAATGAACAGGACATACACATCCAAATCATAAGGAAAGATGGAGAAGAGCCTTTAGAACTGGGTTAAAATTTATAGTTCTCCATTTGTACAACCTTGAACTAACCAGGACTACAGAGCCCATTCTTTTATATGCAAAATACAGAAGAAAAATATCTGCCTACCAAGGAGAGATGAGACGTGTGGGGTAGGGGGGCCCTTGCATGAATGTGTGGAGGCCAAGGGTCAACATCAGATGTCTTAGTCTATGAATGCCCGTCTTATCCTTTTGAGGCAGGATCTCTCACTGAACCTGGAATTCACCGTTTCCTCTATACTGGTTGGTTGGCCATTGAGTCCCCAGAAACTGCCTGTAACTGCCTCACAGTCAGCCCCAGGGTTATAGGTGTGCAAGGCCTCACCCAGGTCCTCACACTTGTACAGCAAGCATTTTACCCACTGAGCAATCTCCACAGTGTGATGAGGTGAGTTTTGGGAAGCACTGTGCAGTCTGGGGCAAACACTAGATGCGTGTGACTGTCATTAACAAAAGGATGGCTATATGGATGTGTATAGTAGCACAGGTCCACAAAGGAAACCATGGTTGGGGACATAGATCCAGTAAAAATAAATAGACACTGGGAGGCTATCAACAAGTAACAGAAGAAGCAGGAGACACCAAGAAATGAATAAAACATGGGAGACTTTTCTGGTGATGTCTCAAACCTGGAAAGAGAGAGCATCCTTGATCAGCATGAAAACTGTTCAGGCTCAGACAGATAGAGCCATGTAGAGTTAACTCCCCGTCAACCAACCCAGGCTGTCTTAAGTCTTGACGGCCCATGAAAAGCAAATTTGCTTCCTATCCCATAGCTCCTATTTCCCAGGCAGGACTTGCCTATGGAGCAGCGTGCACAAATTCCAGATGAAAGCGGGGCATCTGTTTCCCAGTCACGTAACTTTCCCAAGCCTGCCTGGCACATGCAGATTTATAGTGACGCTGGGCAGCCATGCAAAAGGTGGCATTGTGTTCAGCAGCATTGCTTCTAGTTTCAGGACAAGTTCTCTTGGGGACCTTTGAAGTGGGAACTTGACTCATACATCTGTAAATTCCTTATTTTCCACAGTTATTAAAACACCCGCCAGTGCCAGGGGATCCCATTGTTCATTCACTCTTCTGGCACACTAGTGTGGGGGTGGATGCCAACCGCACAACAGCCACAGGACATAGACAAATGGGAGGTGAGGCAGGCAGGTGGCATGGAGACAGGAGTTTGCGTGCCAAAGGCACACATGCCTGGGTCAAACCATGCTGTTCTCTGCTCCGAAATATCTAAAGTCCTTGTACATATATAAAAAGAATGTGAAGGCCAAGAGGAAAAATGAACTAAGCTTCTCAAAGGGCAGGTTTCTACATCCAGTGAGCGTTCAATTTTAAATAATAATAATAATAAATTATAAAAGCACTTGTGTCTCTTGTAAGATTGGTGCATGTTTTCTTATTTTTTCTCATTCACCATCTTGGACTCGGCTACCTGTGATGAGTCAAGAACTGACTCCCAGCAGGGTCTCCTAAGGTCAGAGTGGGAAGACACATTCATAGTTTAGGGTATCAATTGTAGCCATATAAAGTAGTTAAGACCAGAACAACATGTCTGCCTTAATTGCTTCTTTTCTTTGGAGTAGGAAACACTGTATGCACCAGGCTTTGTTCCTCCGCACACCACTAATTATTATTGTAATGCTTTTGTAGCAATTTTCCCATGCAGCAAGTTCAAAACCCTTCACCTACACCATCTCTTTTTTCTCCAAATATCCTTATGAAATCACTGAAGGAAAGGTATTATTATCCAACATACACATAAATGAAAGAAAAAAAAAAGCTCTAGATGTTTATAAGGTACATACGTAGCCAGAAACTCATAAAACTAATTTTTAGTTGTAGTTTGGGGAGTCAGTTTCATTATGCCCCACAGGGTCACCTGCTCACTCACTTGCAGTCGCCTGTTCTCAGAAATGTAACCAGGACTAATAAAGGGCCCTGTCCTGTAACAAGGCAGAGGTGACCATGAAATAGAGACTCATTCTAGGAAAAGTCAGCAACTGTGAAACCTTTCACCAAAATGTAGCTTTTAAAAGACAGATGGTGTACCCTTTTGCCAAGTCAGTCAGGGCCTGCCTGAACAGTGTAACACAGAAAGACTACACACCACCACTACTGATGTTTTAGATAATTCTTTGGCAGTCAGGCTCATCCAGTACACTTTATGATGGTTCGTGGAACCTTGAATGTCTATCCAGCCCCACCTGAAACAACAAAAGTAGTCTTCAAATATTACGATTTGTTCCTTGAGAAGGGGAAAAGTAGACTAAACCATCTCCTAAAAGAACCACTAAGTTGATAAAAATTTGAAAATGAAAAAAATCTAGGTATTTCAAAAAGAAAAACATAGTAGTTTCTTTATTGTAATAGTGGGGGGGAGGGAATACTCTGACAAAAGCAACTTAAGGAAAAGGGGGGTATTTTGGTTTTCAGTTCCAGAGGGATACAGTTTATCGTTAGGGGTGAAGACAGGGCTGAAATCAAGGAGGGCAGGGTGGCTACAGTGGAAGGCTGGCGGGTCACATCACATCTAAACTCAGGAAGCAGAAAGAATAACAAAGACCTGCTGTCTTTCTGTCTCCTTTCTCCATTTACATAGTCCAGGATCCCAGCCAGGGAATGCTGTCACTCACCACATCAGTTTCCAGACAGGGTTCCTGGAACTAACTCTGTAGACCAGGCTGGACTTGAACTCACAGAGATCTGTCTGCCCTGACTTAATTTCTAACTAAAAGCTTTTGCTCCCACTTGCCTCCATGTCCAATCCATCAGCATCCCACAAACCTCAAAGTGTATAGACTAAGAACATAGCACCCCTGTACCCCCACATCCCATAGATATAACTCAGCCACTTGCTCTACCAAGCCACACAGGGGCAATGCAGGGATCTTCCAACTATCCCTGCAGCAAGTGTCAGCTGTATGAATACGGCAGCAAATGTCACATGCTTCCTCAGATCAGGATCGGTGGAGAGTGTAAGCATGGGACCGTACTACTCAAAATCCCAGAAATAGCTGGAAAATAACCAGAGTTCTTTGCCTTTGGTGTACAATGTAGATGAAGTCACTCTGCCAGAGAATTTTTCATTTGGTGGAAGGATCACAAAATCATCATCTGAACCTAAAGCAAGACGTCAAGGTTTCTTCTTTGCCTGGGATCAGCCTATTCCTGTTTTGCCTAAAAGCTTGCCCCTTACCGTGTCATCTATTCTAATGCAAGCCAGGACAAGGAGTGGGGAAAATGAAGTTCCTAGAGCATGTAGTTTACAAGAGAGCCCCTTGACTGCTGGGTAGACCCTGGGCAAAGAGTCCCAGTATCCTAGGAACCCAGCCCTGTCTAGTCAAATGCACAGCCTTCTTATAGATGTTTCAAATCTTTGTCTCTTTTTTGGATATTAGGGATGCAATTCAATCTTATACATACTGCGTAAATTCTCTACAACCACTGGGTTTTGAGATAGATAGAGTTCCACCAGGCTTTCTGTATAGAAGTTTATTGAGCTATATAGATTTTGAGTCTGACTAATTTTGCTATGTGATGCATTTTATTCACAAGTCATATATTATACAGTCTTACTTAAAGAAATAAGTAACAAGAAAAAACAAACAAAAGAACCAAAGCAGTGTTGGTGGTATTTGAATTCAGTTTTAAAGAGTGAATCTGAGCCGGGCGTTGGTGGCACATGCCTTTAATCCCAGCACTCGAGAGGCAGAGGCAGGCGGATCTCTGTGAGTTCGAGGCCAGCCTGGTCTCCAGAGCGAGTGCCAGGATAGGCTCCCAGAACTCGGGAGATGGAAGCAGGGAGCTCATGAATTTGAGGGATTTGAGGGCAATATCCATGACACGGAGGGGGCAGTAACCATGGCAACCACTCCACTGTCTGAGCCAGAATATCACATTGATCCAGCATGACTCAAAAGTTTCTATAGCCTAGGATCTTCAATTTCACTTTTTTTCTGTATGGACATTATATAGTGGCCATTATGTTCCCAGTCCACCATAGAGCATGGTGATAGACAGATAATGTTTTTAATGAAACCATAAAAATCTACAATAGAATTTAGGAGGAAGGACCAACTATACAACACAGGGAGATCCTTACCCGCATGCTGAAGGCTTTAACCATGTTCACATTTGTTGATGTGCCTGGAAGAATAATAAGGGGCCCTGGTATGAAATGAAAGATGCCCATGAATATTTGCGGAGACAGTAGGGTAAGCCAGAAGAGACAAGCAGATAGTTCTCTTTTCAGTTCCGCTCTTTTGGAACAGGACCCCAGTTATTTGTCTGGGCCCCTGACCTATTGAAAACACTTGGTGGTTTTCATTAGAATTATGCTTGAGAAAAATTATTCTAGCAACAGTAAAGAATTTGTGACAGCCACAAAGCTGTCACAATACTCAAGGGGGAATTAATGAGCCCCAAGCAAAGCCGGACAGCAGGAAGTAGAGGAAAGGGCATGAAGACCCAGACACCAAAAAGGGGATGCTTCTAAGCTTGATGATGAGCAGAGAATGGGGAAATCTAAACTATGACTTCATGGTCCCAGTTAAATGTCTAGAGAGTAGTTATTGTCAGCAAACAGAGAAGCAAGAATTAACAGAGTATATACCAATCAACGTCACTCTGCTCAGTGTGAATCTATTAAGTGTGACCCGGTGGAAGACCCCATCAGTCACAGGATAGGTTCTGACATATCCTGAGTCACTGAAGACAGTAGGAGATGGCACGTTGGAAAATGACCTGGCAAGAATAATCAATACAGCAGAGAAGTGAGAGATAGCTTTGGAGAAAGAGTGGACAACTAAGAACCATCAAGATTCAGACTGGAAGACTGAGAAATGCAGGCTCAGAAGTCATTTCTCTGTCTAGCCAGTCAAGTGCAGAACAGCAGTTCTCAGGTGTGATCCCCAGGCTTACAGCCACAGATTTATACGATGTTATGAGCTGGGTATGATAACATGTTCTCCCTAAACTCATATGTGAAAGTCCTGAGCTCCAATTCCTCAACATGCTACTGTATTAGAAGATACGACCTTTAAACAGTTGAGTCTAACACCATGAGGTAGTAGAGTGGGCTCCAATCTAACCCAACTGCAGTCCTTATGATGAGAAAATGTGGACACGGAGAAGACTAAAGATACACGTGGACACTTAAAGAGGGGGTACCTGACAGCCAAGGAGGGAGGCCTCGGAGAAACCAATCCTCCGAATTTCCATGTTATCTGTCCTGCCTTTTGAACTGAGAATCAACGAAATGGCTAAGATACTGTTTTATTCTTTTGCCCAGAGTTACCACATTCCTTTTCAAACAGTTGTTTAAACAAGCAGAAACAGTGAGCAAAGGTGTCTGAAATAATCAACTTCAGTCTCCATTAAAATAAATTCATATAAAACAATCACTACCAACAAAACACTCATTCTGTATACAGCCTTGGGTCCTATACTAGAAACGATAAGCTCCCAGCTTTTTAAGCTTGAGAAAAACCACATAGTTTCCAAACAGATTCTCTAGGCCACATTGACTCCAGGAGTTAAAGCCTCCGGTGGGAGTGACACACATCAGCCCCTCAGTTTCTTTTCCAGTATTCACTCAAGGAGAAGAAATAATGGAATTGCTTTCTGGTTGAGGGGAAGAAGAAAGATACCAAGCAAAGAAATTTTACAGCTCAGGAAGAATCCTTAAAAGGGTACTTCAAGTCATTCGTGGCCTGCACAAATTCTCCATGTTCCCAGACATGATCAATGCAGCCAATGTAAGGCCAGTCGTTCACCCTGGGAATGGTGACCTCATAGGCAGAAATTTCAGGTAACATGTTCTGACTAATAAAGTTCCACAAACTCTCCCACCACTTTCAGATGTCACAATTGTTGGTTCGAGTTGCATCTGTGGAAGCCACATCAAGGCAGGTCACCACTGGTAACATCAAACAAAGTTAATTTTTTGGATCTGAATCCTAAACCACTTCCTGGCCTCCAAATAAGGAGAGTTAGTCATCTTTCTCCTGTCTCTATTATAAAACTCAGAATTTCACTTTCTTTGACCACTGCTACCATATCAACTGACAGGGGGGAAATGCTCTTTACCACAAACCAAGCTTTAAATATAGAATCAAGTCCTGATTAAATAAATGTCACACATGGACAACATAGTAGATACCATCTGCTCAACACATATCACTGTCAGTGAAGAATTGTTAAAATATGTTGACTAATAAATTTAATAAGTGGCCTGGATTTTTTTTCAGGAGTGACAATTCTATCCTAATCTCCCAGCCAGTCAATGGGTCACCCTTTTTCAGATTCTCTGGTCAAAACACTTTATTTGAAACATTTAATCACAGTAGAGTTTTCTTCTATACAATAAACGCTCCCAAAGTTTTCATTGCAAAACTTCAAATCTTATCATAGAGAAATCACTAAGAAAAATCACCTGGGAGCATCCTGAGAGACCAAGAGCCTGTCCGGAGCTGACCATCCTGTTATTGCTGTCATTGACAACACACATATGTCTAATGTGGAAACCTGAAATAAAATGTTCACTACTACCAGAAATTAGTTGGATAATTTTAAGGAATCTGGGTTCATTTGGACAAATAGATACAAATGAGATTGGTCCCAAACAAACAGGAGGCTTAAATTTACACAGGAGAAGAAAAGCTGAAAGGCCGGTGATTCACCGGGTTCGTGGTTTTGTTAAAAAAGCCCTTTGTTCGAAACCAGGGCTGGCCCTTTTCATTGCACAGGTTTCGTCTGTTCCTGTTGTCTGTGGTTAAGTGAGGAGCAAGCACGTGACCATCAGCCTTCTTGTGGCTCCTGGGCTGGGTGGAGCCCTGTGAAGCTGAGTGTGCTGCAGCAAGTGACTGGGCCTCCTGGAACTTACCTGACCCTCATGCCTTTCAGAGCTGCCTGAATTCAGCTGGTAGCTTCCGAGCCCCTGCCGCCGGCTCTGCCTCCACCTTCCCCAGTCTAGGTCCGGTTTTCCATTTGTGTTTGTGCTGCTAGGAATGGAACCCAGGGTTTCCCACATGCTCAGCCAGTGCTCAGTCATTGGGCCACCTCTCCAGTCTCCTGGTCCTGTTCTGAAGAGTGCACACCATCTTCCCAGGAACTAGAGCTAGGGGACTGCTGGGGGCTTCAAAGCCTGTCAGGGGCTGTGCCTAAATCTGAAGCCCAAAAAATCCCTTCCAATAGGTCCCATGGGAATCCTTGTTCTTCCAATTAACGTGTTTTCCCCTGTCTTTTTATTGCAAAGTGTCTCATACTCAGACCCTCCTTGGCCTGAGCCACCCTAGTCTGTGACACTGTGACGATTTTCCCTACAATCAAGCTTTCCTTTTGATTGTGAGGGGTTGAAAGATGCTTGCTGAAAACTGAGGCATGCTTATACCGGGTGGAGGCTCTCAGTTCACTCTCTGGCACAGACAAAAAAAAACAAAACAAACGACATTGAATTCTAGGGGAGACACGTGCGTTGCCCATCTGTTCAGGAGGAAGGTGCGCCCCACCTCTTCTGGAGAAACGTCTTGAGTTCTAGCATGAAGAACTTCAACCTGGCTGCTCATTTGTGGAGGAGGACTGGTCCCCCAGCAGGGCAATGGACAGGAGGACGACACTGTCACCTTCTGTTACTTCTTGTCATAACATAGGACATAAAATTGATGTTGCAAACATGGTGAGAAAAGACAACTAGAGTGGGCTGGAAAAGCAAATGGGGGAAAATAAAGACACTAACAAAAGAGTGACAAGAAAGAACGAGAATGTATGAGTGGGCACCAATGTTCTGTAGGGGAATCATGAAGTAAGTGCAAACCTGACTCTAGCTTAAGTTATTTTATTTCATTGTTCTAAATGTATCCAGCTCTTACAATCAGCTCCTATGCTAGACAAGAATCAGATAGACACAGCCCTAGCCCTCGTGGGGATTACAGTGTTAGGAGAAAGAAATTTTTGAAAAGAATTTCTTGAAGGCTGGAGATGGAGTTCAGTCAGTACAGTATTTTCCCAGCATGCACAAAGCTCTGGGTTAAACATCCAGCATTGCACAAACTAGGCATGGCGGTGCACAACTGTAATCCCAGCACTTGGGAAATAGATACAAGAGGATCAGGTGTTCAAGGCCATTCTCAGTTACACAGTGAGTTCAAAGCCTTGCCTATGTGAGGCCTGTCTCAAAAACACAAAAGAAAAACAAATCACCCAGGTGTCAAAATGTGCAAAGTGATGAGAGAAAATGCAAGATGCATGAGAGAGTGGCCCTACAGCAATAGTCCGGTGGCTGCTGCAAGGACATTGTCCTTCCTTAGGAAGCAACTTGGAACAGACTAGAAGCCCTAGGAAGCAGAAGGCAGGCATGAGTGGTGACAGCACTATGTACCCCAGCTGTTACCCAAGGCCAGGGTGACATAAAACATGAACAAAAGAGAAGGGAGTATAGACAGGGAGAGCAGATTCGAGAGATCAGAACAATCCTTTGGGGCTTGGTTCTTTGTCCTAGATGGAAAGCCATCTCAGGTTTTGTGTAAAATATGACTTCAGAGTTGACCCTCAGGCTACTATGTGAAAAGGGGTTGGAAGGTAACACAAAACAGGCAAAAAAAAAAAAAAAAAAAAAAAAAAAAAAGCAGCACTCATTCAGTGGAATTCAGGAAACAGATGGAAGATATGTGAATAAGGGAAGAACTCTGGATGGATTCAACAAATAACCCATAGACAGTTAGGCTGTCACACACCTATAATCCCAGTAAGGGAGAATGGGACAGGAGTATCCCAAATTCCAGGCCAGCCTGAGCAACAAGGAAGAAGACCCTGTCTCAAAATAAAATTTACAAGTTATGTGCTTTGTCACTTCAGAACCATATAAGAGGGTCTGGGAAGATGGCTCAGCACTATGGAGACTTGCTGTGCAAGTGTGAAGACCTGAATTTAAATCCCCGCACACACATTAAAACAAATAAAAAATAAATAAAAAAGGCTTAGTATGGCACCATGCAACTGCCTATAGCTCTACTGCTATGAGGATGGAGACAGGAGGATTTCTGGGGCTTACTGGCTGCCAACCTAGCTCCAGGTCCAGCAAGACACTGTCTCAAGGGATGAGGGTGGAAAGTAACAGGGGAGGACACTTAACATCCATCCTTACCCCCAGCCCTGTCCATACACATAGGCTCAGGAATGCACATTCACATAAAACACACACATTCACCACCGTCCTCCCGACACACAAAAATCATTACAACAAAGAAAAGATCTGAGGCCATTCCATCACACTAGACTAAAAATGCAAACTCCTTACCAGACACTCTAGGACATTAGAGGACCAACCCTGAATCCCTCTTAGACTTGGGGTGCCACACAGCCTTCTGCTATGAGAACTGTAGCCCACTAGTCTTCATTTCATTTCTTAGACTCTCCAAGTTCTTTTGCAATCATCCTTGTATGTTCCCCCAAGTCACCCGAAGTCTCTTTCCTGCCTCATCAGTCCATGTCCTTGGAGCAGGACGTGTTTCCTGTATCAAAAGAACATCCATGTCAATTCCACTCTTGTCTGTCTCATTTGCCCATTCCATAACTTTACTGAACATCTACTATGCACAAAAATCTGAAAGATAACAATGGCGAACAAAGTAACAAAAGTCCCTGCCCATGTGAAGTTTACATCCTAGTGGAGGGGGAATGCAAACAACAACAAATTGTGCAGTTAATGAGAAAATTCTACACAAACTATAGAATATTACAAGGTCAGTAAATACTTCAAAGAAAAGGAAAAGGTTAGAGCAGACTGTGTTTTTTCGGTTTTTTGTTTATTTGTTTGTTTTTTGAGACAGGGTTTCTCTGTGTAGCTTTGGAGCCTGTCCTGGCACTCACTCTGTAGACCAGGCTGGCTTCAAACTCACAAAGATACACCTGCGTCTGCCTCCGGTGTGCTGGGATTAAAGGTGTGCCCCACCAACACCCAGCTCAAACTGAGATTTTAAGTAGGAGGAGTGCAGTAGAATTCATTACACACAAAACTGACCAAGCCTCAAAGGGGATGGGTGGTAGTTAATGTCCATGTCTGCTTTCCTGTGACATTTTTATCATTATTAAGTATCATACTTGCAGCTGGGCAGTGGTACCTCATGCCTTTAAACCTAGCACTTGGGAGGCAGAGGCAGGAGGATCTCTGAGTTAGAGGTCAGCCAGGTCTACAGAGTGAGTTCCAGGACAGCTAAGGCTACACAGTGAGAAAAAGCAAACAACAACAAAAAGCTTGATTTTGTCTTCATCCCTTGGTCTCTACAATACACACACTGAAAAATAATGGCCCTCTGAGCGGAGGCTGGTGTGTCCTGATCCTTCTTGTATGCCTCGATCTTGATATAAATATGAGCTAGTTCGAAAAAGAACCAAGGTTTAAAGTGCCCTCCAAGTGAGGTGGAATCGTACATGTCCTGCAAAGCTAGCATTTGGGAGGTGGAGGCAAGAGGATCAGGAGTTCAAGGTCATTTTTGACTACATTGTGAGTTTGAGGCCTCTCTAGGATACATGAGCTGTCTCCAAATAATAATAATAATAATGATGATGATGATGATGATGATGATGATGATGATGAAAGTTTATAAAGTGTTTTCCAGTCAAATTCATGCATTAGTAGAAACACTAGATGCTGGCATCATCCATGTGTGGCCTAAATAGGGCTAGATAAGAAAGGCCTCCAAAGCTGCTGACAGCATTCCCAAGAAGGAAGAAACATTTTCTTCAATGGTGTGCTTGTCTGTGCCCCACAAGTGTAGTGGGTGCCCATGGAGGCCCGAAAAGAGGACATCAGAGACCCTAGAGCTACAGAACGTTGTTAGCCACCATGTGGGTGCTGGAACTTGAACCCCAGATTTTCTGTAGGAACATGTGCTCCTAACGGCCCAGCCATCTCTTCAGCCCCTTAGCTGACAGGTTTACAGGAGGGCGGGCACAGGGTCCATCTGTGGGGATGAGAGCTTGTTACTTTTTAATGGGAGGGAGCAGACACAGGAAATAAAGTTGGCTATGCTCTGTTTTTAATGGGTAGTTTAGAGAAGTGTGAGTGAAAGTTAGTTTATGGGAGCATAAGCACTTAAACCAGTGTCGACTCCACTGAAGAAAGAGAGAGAGGGAGGGAGGGAGGGAGGGAAGGAAGGAAGGGAAAGAAAGAAAGAAAGAAAGAAAGAAAGAAAGAAAGAAAGAAAGAAAGAAAGAAAGAAAGAAAGAAACCTGTGAGGAAGATAACTCCTCCTTCCTGGAGGGTTGCAGCAGCAACAACAACAAAATAACAGATCCACTAGGTGATACAAATGGAGAAGCCCAAGATGCGCATTCAAAGAAAAGAACTCAATGGCTGGACGGCTAGGAAGCTCCAGGTGTTCTCAAGGAAAGAGAAGCTACAGCAAGCTGGGTTCCAGAATGCAGAGAAAGGGCATTCAGACTGAGAAGAACACCGCCGGGCCCCAGCTGCTGAAGATCTTATGCCCGAGTGTTTGCACTGCTAATACCCAGAGAGTCTCCAGGAAGTGACTGTATGAGCATACGAGTCACATGACTTTGTAAGGGTTACCTATCCAAACTTAAGCACATGCTTTCCCAAAATCCACATTCGCAATTTTACACACAAATTCTACACTTCCCCGTTTCTTTATCAAACACACACAGTTAGGCTGATTGCTCATTAACAATATTGTTTAGTAGTCTCATTATGGGAGAAACTAGTCACAGATCTGCCAAAAGCTACAAATGTTTTAACATATGAGCTGTTAACAGCCCGGTTAAAATAATTTCTATATACTCTTCTAAAGATGAGGTTTCTGCTGAACAGCATGTAGTCTAAATAGACAAAAGTTGTGCCTCACATTCTCTGCAGAAACGCGGAGCTATATGTTCCAATAATAAGGCTTTGTATAACAAGATCATATATCATCCAGCTGGAATAAAATGAGATTTTGAAAACAAGGCTATTGTATTGTTAAATGGGACATGAAAAAGACATTTCTCCCCTTAAAATGTTGCTTTGAGTTTAAACAGAAAATATTTGCATGGGAACAAGTGATAGTAACTCGTGAACAATGCCGCTTCGACAAGTTTCTTTTGGAGGGGTGCCATAAATCACTTCATTTCAAAACTCTTGTCGCACTTATGGATGAGGTTGCTTGGGTCACAGGCAAACCATAGAGAGTGGGTAAAAGGCTGACACAGCATCACCGTTTCTTCAAGGCAAGGAGACCCGGCGATGGAACAGACTGCTGCTGGTCTTCACATGCTGAATGAAGAAAAGGAAGGGTAACAATCACATAAGGGAGGGGTGGGCCACACCCACCCCATCATCATCAGCATCATGGTGGCAGTAGCAGCCACAGCCTCTGTGCTCTCCTCACGGACCTCCACAAAGGACTTATTCGTGACTTTGGATAGAAACAAGCCTTGCTGGAGGATATTTCCAAAAATCCCGCACTGCTCAAAGGCATCCCATGGCCAGCCTGCCCAGGGCTGCCTCCTTGCTGTCATAACTCCCCTCCAGTTAAACTGCAGGAGAACTCCCATCTCTTCTTCCTGCATCTTGTCCAGCCAGCCTCATCCACTCTCTGAATTTCTCTTAAGTTATTTCTCTCCCACCATTTTCAGTTCAACATGCTGATCTGGAAGCACGACGATCATGCTCAGCTCAGTGCCAGCACAGGGAAGCAGCAGAGCGCAGAGCCTTGGGTAATATCTCTCTTACAGCTCATCTTAAAGGCAGACTACGTAAACCTCATTTGCACTGGCTTCTCCTCATTCTTGGTGACTTTGAAAGGCATCTCCTGAGGGTTCTCTCTCTTAACTTGCTTCTCCCAGTTTCTGGTGAAGTAAAAGGCATTCACAACAACCAGCAGAGTGTCTGAATTCACTGTACTTGAAGACAGAAACTCTTTGATGTTGTCTTCCTGTCTTTTGGCTACCTGAGTGTTGATGTGTTTTCAGGACTGCTCTGTTGCACCCATAAAGTCCAGCTCTCCCATCTCTGCTTGGTAGAACTTGAGGCGGGAACATTTAAGATGCTCAAGAATCATGTCTTTTCTTGAAGAGACTTTTGGCTGTTTTGAGCAAGTAAGTACAGAGAAGTGACTGGAAGCACCCGTGAACATCTCCACCTCCATTGCCACTAGATTTGTTCAAAGAAACTTCCTGGCTTGCATCTGGCTTGCATCTGGCTTGCACGCATTGTCTCCCTTTGCACCCATGAAGACCGTGGCCAGGGCTGAGGAGATGCTCATGGAAGAAACATACATTTTCAAGCTGTCTTTACTCAGTATTGTTGAAAAGTTTACAGCAAAGGTGCCATTTGCTTCCATCAGGGGATCCATGATGGGAAGCTGAGGACACTTGGTTCCTCAGCCAGTAGCAAGCAAAGCAGAGATGTCGACACTTTCCCTAATGAATCAATATTTTTGCTTGCAAAGAGCATTCTTCTCATTTGGTTTGTTGGCATTCTAGAGAATAACTTGCAGTTGAAATACTCTATCACTACTTCCATTTTGCCTCACAAGGCCAAATCTGTTAATTTTGTGCAAGCCCCACATCTGTTTTATATGGAAGGTTGCTATTTCTCGAATGCTAAAAATACACATTAGAACAAAAAAAGCTTCCCGAAGACTACCCAGAGTCTGCACGTTCAGTGCTGCTGCAAGTATTCAGTGGTCCTTAGATTGCACAAAGCCAAAACTACATTGGCATGTGTTAATATTTCTGTCTACTTTTCATAGAGTATTCTATTATTGTTGGACACATTTTCAGGAGGAGAGGCAATGTACATTTTTCTGCTAAGAGAGTAAGCTTGGGCATGAGCAGAACTAGAAGCTCCATGGGCCAGTGCTTGAAGGTAAAGAGAAATGGCAAGTGGTACGATGAAACCAAGAAAAGACTGAACTCAAAGACAATCAATGCCAGTGGTCAGAGTCATTGCCATCAACTAGACTTTCACAACAAAAATGTATAATGGGGTCTCTGGATCCATAAAACATTAATAATGGGCTGGAGAGATGGCTCAGTGGTTAAGACAACCACTGGCTGCTTTTCCAGAGGACCCAGGTTCAAATCCCAGTACCCACATGACAGCTTACAACTGTCTGTAAATCTAAGAACTGACACCTTCTCTCAAGCAAGCATTCAGGTAAAACACTGATGCACATAATTTTTAAAAAAAATAGAAAAACATTATTGAGCATGCAGGCTTTTCTGTCTTTCTTATCTTGTCCTTCATATGAACCTCCAGAGGTTATATAACTCAGAGTTTTTCCCTATGTAACCTCCTCCACAGCCAGACATAGGGGCTCACATCTGTAATAGCAGAACTGAGGAGGGCTGAAGAAAAATTGTAGGGCACGTGAGGTAGATTATCAGGTAAAGGCACTTGCTGCCCATGCCTGATAAACCCTGGTGACCTAAATTTGGTCCCCAGAGCCCTTATATATATGGTAGAAGGAGAGAACAGCCTCCACGTACGCACTATGACACTCAAGCTCATGCATACACATAATACACGAACAAATAATGAAAGATTGTGCATCCAATGCTAGACTGGGAAACTTAGCAAGACCTTTCTAAAATAAAAATAAAAACAAACATACAAACAACAAAGCACCATCCCTTCTCCATAACTTCCATATGCCCTGGGCCAAAACATGGGTGTAGGAGTATGCATTTCATTCTCTATACTAGTTGCAAAACATAAATTGAATATCATTCAACATCTACTGCTTGAAGGCAACCCAAAAATTGCTAAGTGAGTTGGCATGATGTCTCCATTCATACTTATATTTCACACCATATATTTTATGTCACAATAACTTCAACTATAATGGATGCTCCCATTCTCTCTCTTAATTCCTGGCTCTTAAAGCATAAAAGGAGTGAACTACGTTTCTCAAAGGCTGTCACCATTTCCCATTTCCCAATTAGGAAACATTGTGGTTTCTAAACACTTGACTGTCTGGCACTTCCCAAACTTTCCCCTAGTATTTAACAGAGAAAGTTACCTGGAAGGGCTGATTGACAAACAAGAGGAATCCAGGCCCTGGAGAATATTGGCATAACCAGTGCCACAGAGATAGACTGGGAAATACTTGATTTATTTATTCTTTTGAGCATTGACTAAAGCAGTATGCCTGCCAATTAACCTATCATTATCAATTCTGTCTGTCCCCTGGCCAGTTCTACCTCCCTGTTAGCCTTTGATTGATGTACCTGGATGCATTTTATCTACTTCTCATTAAGAAAGCAGATCTAGACAAATTTCTCTGAAGTAGTCAATGCTACACTTATAACCCTGGAGATAGAAGGAGCCCCAAACTCCAACTGTGGTGGTATTGTCCATGTGGAAACTCTCTGAATTTGTGGAAACGACTTATACAGTAGGGCCACCCCATTAAGTAGTAGGCTACTAGACCCTTGGCTTCCACATTCAACCAACTGAGGTTCAAAAGTGTGCAGCAGAGAAAGGCACAAGACCTAATCGTGCTCAAGCCACTGTTTTTCCAGGGCTGTGGTAGCACCTGGGTTCTTGGCCCAAGCGCCACAATCACTCTACCACTGAGCTATACCCCCAGCTCCAGGCTTTTCTGTTCTTGCCTGCACAATATATGTAACAAGTATTTACATAGCATTTACATTGTATTCTGTAGTATAAGGAAAATACAGACAGTTTAAAGTATATTTCAAGTTTCGTGCAAATTCTAGCCTTTGTGTAAGGGACTTAAACAGCCTCAGCTTTTGGTACCCATGGGACAGCTGTATTTACACAGCACACTCACAGTTATCAAATTCTTTCAGTGGGTTTATCTTATCATATCTAACAATGTCCCCTTAAAAAGATGCAGCAGTTGTCATTCTATACAATGTTGGGGTGCAGCGATGGGTTTAGAGAGTCTATAACAGCAGTTCTCAACCTTTGGGAGCCAAATGACCCTTTCACGGGGTCACCTAAGACCATTAGAAAGCATAGATATTTACATTACAATTCATAACATTAGCAAAATGATGGTTATGAAGTAGCAGTGGAAATAATTTTATGGTTGTGCGGTCACAACAACATACTGTATTAAAGAACTCTATTAAAGGGTTGAATCAATAGGAAGGTTGAGAACCATTGGTCTATAAGAAGCTGGATCAAGCTCCACATCAAGAGACTAAAAACAGCAGGTCTGAACAGCACTGTCTTCTGAAAGAAAACCCAAATGAATCCCCTGTACCACCTGGTCCCACAGCTGTTTAGACCCAAATAAACACACAGAGGCTTATATTAATTATAAACTGTTTAGCCTATGGCTCACACTTCTTATTGGCTAGCACTCTCTTAATTATTAACCCATTTCGATTATTCTGTGTATCTCCATGTGGTCTTGGCTTACCAGAGAATGTCCCAGCACCCTACCTCCCCCGTAGCTACATGGAGTCTACCTGGAAACTCACTCTCTGTGTTCCTCTTCCCAGAATTCTCCTCATCTGGTAGCCCCTCCTATACTTCCTGCCTGACTACATCTAGCCTGTCCTTTGGGCAAAAAGCTTTATTCAACAACCAATAAGAGAAACATATTCACAGCATACAGAAGGACATCCGTTATCAATCCCCTATTCTCCATCCTCAAATCTCCATCCTCAAAGCCTGCACTACGGTCCTAGTCATCATCCTGTTTCACTAATCTCAGAGTTCAGACTTTATGGCTGGCCTAGCATCCATTCTTCAAACCATGTGTTGCTACCATGCCGTCTCTCAGAGCATGCTGCTTGAATCTCTAACAGCTCCATCCCATTGCATGCGGAATCCATAAATTCCCCCACTGTGGCCTGCAAAGACCTACATGATCATCTGAGCATCTCCAGCTCCAAGGGGAGCCAGCTGCATAGGCGGCAGCATTTATACGACATAGGAGTTTCCTTCCGTAAGTTGTCTGCCTAGAATAAGAGTCCCCAGTCCTCCTGCTACCCATGCTGCATCTCAGGACCTCCATGACTAAATCGATCTCCGCTATCATGTTACCTAGTTTTACATTTTTAATACATAACTATTTGAAATTATCTTTCTTGTTATTTTCTTCATTCCTCTCCCATCCTTTAGCTCCATGAAACCATTCATTTCAAAGCCTGTTCATTCTTAGAGTCTCTGTTCATCCACCTCCCCTCCTCCCAACCTCCTCCTTTCCTCCCACACTCTCCTCTTCCCACCCTCCCCTCCTCCCCTGTTCCCTTTTGTGTCAAGCTATTTTGCCTAGGCTGGCCTTGAACTGTTGGCTGAAGCAATCCCCCTGCACCTGCAGGGGCCAGGACTACACAGGCCCCACCCCACATCCCCCTTCGCCCTCCCCCACTCACTTCTCTTCAAGTCCTTTATCACCAGCAGCTTAAATATAAGCAACTGACAACCAAGACAATTATTTGACTGAATTAATGAGATTAATGAGTAGCATATGGTAGGTATCTTATATTTACACCACTTGATTGTATGAATGTTTTATTAACTATCTATTGATGGGTAATGGGGGTCTTTGAATATTTGTTATTATAAACGACACAGAAACAAATCCCTTTGTTCATATATCCAAACATGAAAAAAAGAGCGATAAACCAACTTTACAGTTGATCATGCAGCCAAAATTCCACAGTGACAATTGACAATCTGTTTCATGACTCCATGGACTCAAAAGTAAATTATTGGTTAAGTACTGAATAAAAGTTAATTTGTAGGTCTTTGCTTTTAAATGAGAAATGTGTAAGATGATTTTTTCAATACTGTGTGAAGGCTCTCTGCCTTGAGGTTTCTGACTGATGCCCAGGCACCCTTTCAGGTACTGAAGTCACTTGGAAAGACTCCCAGCCTGCAAATCTGATTTTTCTTGCGTTTATAATTACCCCTAAACTGACAGGGAAAGAAAAGAAACTGTAATACTTGAAGAATTAACAAAATCGACTCCATTATCTTGCCCAATTAACTCCTCTTGTTCTGTAGCAGAGGAAAACACCTCAAGGGCTTTGTCAATCAGGTCTGAGCCCCTCAGGTAGATCCAAATTCTCCTTTAAAGTATTCAAAAGAAAATGAATCTCAATACATCCTCCTGCTTACCCTGCTGGGAGAATTGGCACTCTCAGATTTCAAGTTCTCAATCCCTTCTCGAGAATAGCGTTCTTCAGTCTCTAGGTAACATAATCTTTTATGACCGGCTGGCTCTCACCTTCAAAGTAAGATTTCTGTAACCTTGCTGTGGTGGTCCACTTGTACCAAATAACAGTCTTGACATCCTAACTCTTCCTCACTTCATACAGACCAGTTTCCATCCTTCAGTCATCACACAAATGCTGGACTGTACCATGTTGGTCAGCATGTCTGACATGAGCTGTTCTCACAGAATGGTTCTCACAGAAAGCTCACCAGTCAGCAGAACTCCAGTAACCATGCCTTGTTCCTCCATGATGCTATCAGATAAAACAAACGCTAAGGTTTCAGTCTCAAAATTTGCTTTCTATATGAGGTGTACTTTTCATATTGATTTTGTTGTTGCTGTTGTTGTTTCTCAGTTGTTTTGTGTTCTCATGGACACATACTTTGTCTCAGTGACTTAGTTGTAAGGTACAACAAGATCATATTACTAACAAGAATTTGGTTAGTCTCTTCATCTTTTTTAATATACCAGCACCAAAAATGTATGGATTTGTTTATTTAGGGGCTTTGTTTGTTTCCCAAATTTGTATCTTCTATAAATAACATGTTAAAAATGGTTTAGGGTGGTTTGAATAAGAATGTCACACACACACACACACACACCAGGCAGTGGTGGTGAATGTCTGTAATCCCAGTGCTTGGGAGATAGAGGCAGGATCTCTGTGTTTGAGGCCAGTCTGTTATAAAAAGTAAATTCCAGGACAGCCAGGGCTACATAGAGAAATCCTGTCTCTCTAAGAAGAAGAAAGAAGGAAGGAAGAAAGAAAGAAAGAAAGAAAGAAAGAAAGAAAGAAAGGAGGGGGAGGGAAGGAAAGGGTTACCCCCATGGCCTCATATATTTGACTGCTTTGTCATCAGGTAGTAGCAGTGTTTGAGAAGAATTAGAAAGACTGGGAGTTGTTGGAGTAGGTGTGACATTCTTGGAGAAAGTATGTCTCTAGGGGTCAGCTTTGATGTTTCAAAAGCTCATGCTATAGGCCCAGGCATTCTCTCTCCTTCTCCCTCCATCCCTCCCTCCCTCTGCCACTCCCTCCCTCTGTCCCTCCCCCTCTCTCCCCCTCCTCCCCCTCTTTCTCTCCCTCTCCCTCTCTCTCCCTGTCCCTCTCCCTCCCCCATCTATCTCCCTCTCTCTGCCTATAGATCAGAATATAGTTCTCAGCTGCTGTGCCAGTAGCCATGCTCCCACCATGATGATAATGGACTAAACCCCTGAAACTAAATATAATCAAGGCCCTAATTAAATGTTTTCTTTCATAGGAGTTGCCTTGGTCATAATGTCTCTCCACAGCAATAGAAGAGTGACTGAGAGATAGTTCTCAATTATTTTGGCCTACCTTGTGATAATATGAGCCTTATTTTCTATTGTTGACCAAAACTGAATATGTGTGTGTGTGTGTGTGTATTTGTGTACACATACTTATATACATACATAGACACAGATAAAGATATAAAAAGATATAGACATATTCAGAACTGCCTAGAGTTTACTCCTGAGCAACCCAGTGCGACTCTTGCATGTCTCCATAGGAGGTTACGAATTTGGCAGAGCTGGGAATGAGGTAAATTAGGTTGCACAGTATGATCTGAAATGAGCTGTTCATCTCAGAGCATTAGAAAAACCAAATGGACTCAGTCCTTTGAACACAAAAGTTCCATGACTGCTTGGGAAGAGGACATGGGAATCTGTTCTGAGCTTAGAGAATCATCTCTGCTCTCACCTTCAACGATTAGGTTTTCAAATAATATCTCAGAAAAAGAATTTTTTTTACTCATTTTGAAACTTCTGAGGATAATTTGCACTTGCCATGATAATCAGGTACCCCTGGGGCTTTCTCTTGCTCATTCATCTCTAATGTGCATTTGTTTTCATCTACTAAGCTTTTACTGTGTACCAGCAACATACAAAATAGCTTGAGGTATTCAAAAGGAAACAGCCTTACAAAGCTTACCCTACCTGTTTCCAGGGCAATGGTATTTGAATATAGACACTGTGTTTACAGTGCTTGCCTAGCAAGCTTCTCCAACCTAAAATGCTTTTCAAACACATTTTTATTTTCTTTTGCCCCAAGACCCTGTTATCACTGAGTTCTAAGTGTATAACTGCAGTAATAAAACATGAGGGATTCTAATCCATTTCACTTTTCTTAGGAAATTTCAGATGGATTTCCTAGGCATGAAAATTACCATGAACTTACTAGAGGGTCCTCAGCACAATGACCCTGAGGACACCAATGAGATGATCAGTGGTTGACATAACACCATTGAAAACCTCCGTCTGAACCATCAGTTCTTACCCCTAATATGTGAAACAGGAAGTTCTAACAGTGTGGGAATTGTGGGCACGTAGCTGCAGGAAGATGGATCTGCTTCAATGAAGATGGCATGACTAACAGAGGCCTTTGGTAGATCTAAACCCAGAGCTGAGGTTGCAGCACATATTGCTGGCTACATGGGACTAAGAGGAACGAGTGCAAACACATTCCAAACAAAGGAAAGAGCAGTTATTCAACAAATATTTGTGTAAGACTTTAGAAACCCGAGGGTATCTATATAATGCACTCATTACATTTATGCTTCATGCTACAAAGACACAGAACAGATTACAGCCTAGCTACCACTATTCTTAAACCCGCTCTGTTGCCAAGGAACGATGTAAGTGCTTCACTTCCTGTAAGTCTTCCCAACTGATGAGCTAATAAACACAGAGGATCCAAACAGCTTACCTGTGGTCACACAGCTGATAAGGGATAGAACCAGGAGACTGATATTAACCATAAAAGATAGGTTTCTCTTTCCTCTCATCTTGAACAGAAACCAGCAGGTCAATGTGGAAACAGGGCAGGAACTGTTAAATAATTAGTAGGACTCAACCACAGCAGATGCTCAAGACTGCACAGCAGCCTCTCCATGTCTAGTGGGAAAATTATTCCCCAGAACTCTCATGACTAAGGGGATGCAGAGCTTGGTGGATTTCACCCTGAGTACAGGAGAACCCACTGAAAAGCTTGAAGAACAGTTTATGCTTTCAAGAGATGGCGATAGCTCCTAAATGAAAATACACTGGATAGAAACAAGGGAGAAGACAATAGACAGAAAGGGGTTTCTGTCATTCCTATAAGATGCAGGAGGGGATTCCTGTAGAGTTGTGGCTTGGGAAAGGGGTAGACATATATCAAAAAAGTAATAATAATATATAGGAAGTTTTTAAAAAGAACTAGGAAGTGACACAGGAAACAGAAACAAAGGTTCAAGAAGAATGAGACATGGCCATGTGGTTCTGTGTGACCTAGTGAAGGGTGTCCCCTGGGGTGAGATTACAATCAGAAGTAAGATCACGGCAGGCTGCCGGGCGTTGGTGGCACACGCCTTTAATCCCAGCACTCGGGAGGCAGAGGCAGGCGGATCTCTGTGAGTTCGAGGCCATCCTGGTCTCCAGAGCGAGTGCCAGGATAGGCTCCAAAGCTACACAGAGAAACCCTGTCTCGAAAAACCAAAAAAAAAAATCAGGCCGGCCAGGCAGACCTAGATCATTCAAGAAAAGGCCAATATATTACTTTAAGACATGCAAATTTCCTTCTCAAAGCTAAGAGCTGCTGGTATTGACTTGTTTTTTTTCTATCTGAATTAGAGAGAGAGATTTATAGATAAGTTCCAAAGATAGCATAAGAATTCCCTATATGCCCTTTACTCAGTTTTCTCAATGTCACCAAGTCACATGAGAACACATATGTGCCAAAATAAGAAACCACCATTGGTACATGGCTTCTAAGTGAACCCCATCTTTTTTCAGATTTCACCAGCTTTTCAACTGATTTCCTTTCCTATCCCTAGATTCTATCCAGAATAGCATATATTTCAATCATCTGGTCTACCCAGACACCCTGATGCTGAGACAAAGAGCTCTGTTCATGGATTTTGGAGACTACCTTGGATTTGAATTTGCCTAAAGTTCTTCTGATTAGATGTGACCATATAAAAGATTTTAAAGATGATGGCACTGACAAATGGCACTTGGAAAGCCAGGTATGGTGGCATGCGTGGAGCCCCAATACATGTAAGGCTGAGAAGGGGGGGCGGTTAAGTTTGAGGCAGCAAGCAAAACCTTCTCTCAAAAGGAGGAAAAAGCCTGCTTTCACTGCAAAGATGGTCTGATGGTCTGGTCTCACACAATGAGAGAAAGAACTAGAAGGTTGCTTATTAGTTATGTGCTGACAATTTACACCAGGAGGCTTGATGTGGCTTTGCTCTTTGTGGAGCTGAAAATGAAGCTCAGCAGTAGAATGCTTGCCTGCCATCAGGAGACCCCAGAACGCTTGCCTGCCATCACAAAGTCCCAGAATGCTTGCCTGCCATCACAAAGTCCCAGAATGCTTGCCTGCCATCACAAAGTCCCAGAATGCTTGCCTGCCATCAGGAGACCCCAGAATGCTTGCCTGCCATTATGAGGCCCCAGGAATTACTGCAAAAGTGCTGCAAAAACAAATAAGGAAATTTCATACTTATAATTTTCTATCTTAATTTAATCATTTATTTGTAATGCTAATGCATTAGTTTGTTTCTCCATTGCTGTGAAAACACACTGACAAAAAAAACCAACTTTTGATGAGCATCTCACCATCAAACTCTCCCCCAGTCACACCATCTGGAAAATGCCCCAGTGACACTTCTTCAGCATGTCTTACAAGTCCTCTGACTTCAGCCTTTGACTTTGTCCCATTATAGACACAACAAAACCTAATTTGCCAAGATGCAATTTATGTCTGGCTTTCTGTGAAGTATTCAATTTCCATGCCTGGGCTGTTTTCCGGTCTGTTTCCATCAGTTTACAACTAGCATTTTTTTTTTTTTTTTTTACAGGAGAGTTCAGCCATCAAGATGGCACACACCTGAAGTCTCAGTGCTCAAAAGGTGGGGGGCCAAACGGACAGGAGTACAAGAGCAGCCTCAGCAACATACAAAGTTATGTATGGGCTACATGAGACCCTGTCTCAACTAAAGAAAAAAAATTCAAATGTGAAGAAAGACCTCAACTGTCATTTCTTTTCTGAATTTGAGGCCTTCATTCAATGTGACTACTAATAAATTTTACTCTAACTCTAAATTTAAGATTTTAGTCCCTAAAATTAATTACTTCAACTATTCTATCGTGTGTGTGTGTGTGTGTGTGTGTGTGTGTGTGTGTGTGTTACTATAAACTGAAACTCAGGCATTACTGGGCAAGCTCAGTGAGCTATTCTCTGACTCTCCACTGTCACTTTTCATTGGCAACAGGCTCACACTAAATTTCCCAGGTAGGACTCAACTCATTCTATGGCCCAAGATAGCTTTGAACTTATGGTTCTCCTGACTCACCCTCTCAACTGGCTGGGACTCGTGCTTGCAACACTGGGCCTGTCCAACTACATTTACTCAAAATCGATGCCTTATATGTAACTACTATATATATGTACCTACTATATATATATATATATATATATATGAAACTATGAAATTTAACAATTACCACCTATATCAAAATATAGTTTAGATAAACCAGTTCATCCAAATGCCCCCATATTGGCCAGAAATAGATCTTCAGAGCTACTGAGATGGCTCAGTTAGCAAAGTACTAGCTATCAAACCTGATGACTTGAGATCAATAAATCCCTCTGACTATTTGGTGTAAGGAAATAACCAATTCCTGAAAGTTGCTCTCTGGTTTCCCTATATGTTCCATGGATGTACACAATATGTGCATACACACTTATGCATACACATAAATATATACACAGTAAAAAAATAAATAAATACAATAAAAAAGGTTTTAAAGCATTTTTAAAAAATAGATCTCCATAAGAAATTCCTAATACAGAGTATTTTGGAAAAAAGAAAACCAGACATAAAAATTACAGATTATCTGATCTCACTAATATGAAATAACAATAACTGCAGAGGTTAGATGCATGCTGGTGGCAGCCAGACACTGGAAAGACTACAGGAGAACGTCCTTCCAGAAGGGGAGTCTTACTCTGGGATGATAGAAATGCTTTGGAACTAGACTACAGAGATGGCTGTGTAACATCATGAATGTGTTTACTGCCACTGGCCTGTTGACTTTCAAATCACTGACTTCACACTATCTGAGTCTCAGCCCAGCCAGTTCTTTTGACAAATGCACTTTGAGGAAGTCCATACCTTCCTGCACACCCTGTGCCATTCCACCCTGTGCCCTGGTGACGGGGTGAGCCTCCCAGAGTGCACTTGGCTAGGAAGCCACCATTACTTCCCTTCGCGTCAAGGTTAAAGTCACATGCCTTCAATCATCTGAGGCTCCACATTCGTCTTCTATAAGTATTCCTGCACTTCAAAGTGCACTCTCTCCACTAAGCTCCCCCACCAAGGATCTCCAGCCAGTAGTGTCAAAGGACCACCTGAAATTCTTCAATGTCCATCATAAGCTTCCCTCAACTTGTGATTACGTATCTACATCTCCCTCCTTCACACTCTGCCTGTACCTCTCACAGTTTTATGAAACATGTTGTTTTCCTGGGATATGCAAAATGCGAGTTGCTTAATAAGATCGTAACTTCCTCTTAAGGCAGTACGCTATGGCTTTGACTCCCACACCAGTTACTTCACTTTGGGGATATAGGAAGGACTTAGTGAACACTTTGTGGATTACTCATTAACTACAGCTCCTCTATTCTCCCATCTCTCCTCCTAAGCTACAGTACACCCTTTGTTTGGAATAATCTCCAGCCTGTCCCGTGACATCATCTCTTTTCCCTCTCCTATTTACCAAGAAATGGTTACTTGCATTTCAGGGAAACACTGTTCCCACACACAGTCTTCAGGTGGATAAGATTAAATAAGCATGGCAATTGATGTCAGCCACCTTTCCTTCAGAGAAAAGTCCAAAATCCACAGCCATTGTGTATCAGGATTCCCTAGGAAAACCAGATGGACAGAAGTTGGGAAAGCCCAGTGACTGATAATATCCATGGGATAATGTTTTGGGTACAAATTTTAATCTACATCCTTTGAACTAAACAAAAAAAAATGAAACTAACAATAAATCACCAATGGAAAATTGCAAAACTTTCATTTCAACCAGCTAGCTTTTGGTTATCTTTTCAAATGTGCTTTGTCTCATGTATTCATAACACAGCATAAACGGGAAGGCATTAGAGGCTGAAGACTTTAGAAGAAGTTAAGTGTAAGTAAAGGGGAAATACAGAAATCCAATCAGAGAGGGGGTTCAAAGACAAAAACCAAAGTGAGGGAGAAACTACCACCCTGTGATTGAAACATGTCCATTCTTGAAGCATGATAAGAATAAAAATAAACCTAGTGTCCCTTTCAGTAAGTTGGTTACATGTTAACTTTGTTTTTCCTTTGATTGTTTAGACAGGATTGTATGTAACCCAGGCTGGTCTCCAACTGACTTGGAGTCAAAACTGGCCTTGAAGCCCTGATCCTCCTGCCTCAGCCTCTCAGCAGTAAGATCAGAGTTGCAAACCACCTCCACCAGCTCCAATCTTCCAGCTTTAAGGAACTTTACAGCTCAGGTCTGTGCTGTTTGTGTGAGTCCACATGACAAAGGTTGAGCAGGAATGTGGGCAGGAGCATGCTAGAAAGATAGCAACACCAAACACAGATCCCAGACACAGGAGGAATCTGACAAAGGTTAAAATCAGCATAATAAAGACTTTCCAGTTATCTCTAATATCAGAGATCTGTCGTGTTCATAACAAGATGCTGCCTTTGTGTCTGTAGAGCACACAGTGATAAAGCCTATAGCTTTCTTGTTTTATATATTTATATCTGTGTCTTTCCCCCAACATCAACGTTCCTTTTTAATGTATTTTTTTATGTTATATTTCATGAGCAATTCCAGCTTGGCTTCAGAACAACATTTTCCACCCACATGGGAAAGCCTGCCAAGCCTTCAAGGTTTTGCAATATCCTTTGTAGTATTCTTCCTATCAGGAAATCAAGCAGATATTAATTTTTCTTTTAAAAAAAAATGCCTGCCTGCCAAGCACCCAAATTATAGTGATATAGTATGAACTATCAACACAGTCTCCAAAGAATCCAAGTGGGATACCTCAGTAGCTATGAGCCTTGGTGAAAGTGTGTATGTGAGAAATTACCAGCTGAATTGTGTCCAAGTCCTTAAGCTTCTCCATGAACACATACGTATTTACAGTTAGGGAGCCCTGCTATGTTTTCCTAGGCAGCTCATGAGATCAATCATTCTTGCTCTCTCATAACCCCACTAAAATTCAGTGGTAATTAGATAGCATGCATAGGGTGCCTAAGAACTTAGTCTATAGAGGGGATCATTTCCCAACTTAAAACTGAAGAAGAGTGGCTCGATGATGCTTTGGCTAGTAAAGTGTCTGCTGTGCAAGCATGAGGACCTGAGTTCAGATCCCCAGCATCAATGTAAAAAGCCACTGTTCCAACATGTGTCTGGATAACCAAGTACCGGAGAGGTAGTTGGATGCAGACACAGGAGGGCCTCTGGAATGCACTGGGTTCCAGAGTCAGTGAGAGACCCCGTTTCAAAAAATAAGATGGTCAGTGATTGAAGAAAACACTTGATATTGACTTCTGATCTGCACACACACACATGCACACACACACACACATATACACACACATACACACACATAAACACACATCATAACACACAAAATACACACACATACACACTACAAATACACTGCACACACATACATACACCATAACACACATACACACACATACACACTACAAATACACTGCACACACATACACACACCATAACACACACACATAAACACTCACACCACACACACATACACAATACTCCCTATAACACACACACACACACACACACACACACACACACACACACACACCACATGAATGGGAACTGGATAGATGATTCAGTCACTAACGTGCTTGACATGCAAGTATGAAGACCTGCATTAGACTCCTAGCCCTCACATGGGAATGAGACTCAGTGGTGTGTGGCTGCAATAGCAGCACTGGAGAAACAGAGACAGGAAGGTCCTTGGGGCTTGTAACAGCTAGCCTAGCTGAATGAGTGAGCTTCAGGCTCACTGAGAGACTTTGTCTCAAAAAATAAAAAGGTAGAAGATGACTGAGAAAGATACCCAGCATCAACACGCATGCACATACACAGACACACTTCTGGGCACACATAGACACACATCCACATACAAAAAATAAAGACCCATACAGGTTTGGGAAGCACACGTGGCCTGCTCTCATCCATAGGACCCACCATGCACCTTGATTCTTGAGGTTTAAATACATTTAAGGGCCACATAAGAGAAGTTTCAAGGAAAAAAACAAGAAAGGGATTATTAAAAGAACTGTGGGAGAAATCAAGTGGAGGAGTAGGATTGCCAAGAAATTCCATCTCAAGAAGCACTTGGGCCTTGAGATATCACACCCCAAGTTTTATCCCTATCCAAGTTTTCTAGATGAACTCACATATGAGGAAATCTTGGCTCAGATGAGTCCCCCTGGGAAGTCACTATGGTTTACAATTTAAGATCATTTAAGTGGTAATCGGCAGCTTCACTGAACAACACTGTATTAGGAAATAAAGGAAGTGAGATTCACTGGGGAAAACCACAACCAACCTCATGTGCAACTCAACTCAATGCCCACCGCAGGAAGGACTGTTCTTGAAGAGTTTAGAGCAGCAAATCCATACTGTTGGGTTCCCCAATCGCTAATTAAAAGAAGCCCACTCAGATGATAGAAATAGGCCTGTGCACGATGACTCATTTCATAGCATGTCATTTTAAGCCTGGAACTCATTATCAATTTGAATCACATAGAGTCTGGAATGCAATGATGGCTATTAAGGCTGACAAAAAGAATGAAGCCCTACACCAGAACTACATGTGTGTCAGTGTGTGTGTGTGTGTGTGTGTGTGTGTGTGTGTGTGTTAGCACTCTTTTCTGAGGTCGCTTGATTAATCAATGGCTCGAATGAGTTGCTCTAGTATCTCTGTTGATGAGGAAATTGACATGAATAATGAAAGTTTGTCTAAGCTCACTCATAGAAACATGCAGTTTCCTTACAGAAAATGAGCTCAACCCTGGGAAAAGAAATCACCCTGCATTCATCAGCCTCATTTACCCATTCAATAAGAAAACTCCTGGGGCACACCCAATCTAATGGTGTATCAAGTAAGCATTGGGCATCCAGCCACTGAGTAACCCAGCCCAACCAACTCAAGGAAGGGCTCTATCCTTGAAGTTTACTGATCAATGCTCCTATCTGGCAACACTAGCCATGAAATATAAAAGAACCAGTGGGAAAACCTGAGAGCAACATAATTCCTTCCCTTCATGTCAGACACAATGAAATGCCACTTGGCTGTCAACCATTTACTTAGAGATACACCTAAGAAAAGACATGATAGTGACCAAGTACATGACAGATTTGTGTACTACTCTACATAAAAATGCATATTATTTTACAAGATTTGTTTGCATATAGACTTATTTAATACTTCCCAACAGTCAATGAATGGTTTGTCTTTGGTCATGGTCAAAGTAGTAGCAAACTCTATGCAAATAAAAAGTCTTCTGGACATGACATGGCCATTATATTCATGAAATCACAGTCATTGTGGTTGCCTGCTCAAGATTTCAGCTGTCAGCACTCTACTATGGAGTGTGGGATGCCCCACCCCTCCCTGGGTAACTATTGGCAGTCACTGATTACTTGGGGGTAGGGTGAGTGATTTTCTATGGTGGTATAGCGAATGGTTAGTTACTCGTGTTCTGGTAAACAACCCCTGACCCATGGTCAGGAAGAAAGAAAGAAAGAAAGAAAGAAAGAAAGAAAGAAAGAAAGAAAGAAAGAAAGGAAAGGAAAGAAGAAAAGACAAAACAAGAGGAGAACTCATTAGGAAGCAGAATGGGTTCAGAGGAAGAGGCAAAAGAACCTACTGGGATGAATATGATCAACGTATGCTAAATATATGCATACAATTGTCAAATAGATTACCTATTTATGACTTAATTATTTATTATAAACTGGGGCATGCCTCAGATATGGGACATGTGGTTAGAATGCTCATGGACTTGCGTTCAATCCCCAGTGTGTTAGCCAACTTGCAACCTCTGTGACAAAATCTCTGAGGTAAACAACCTAAGGATGGTAGCAGGCATGTCTGTCAATGGTAGACCCCTCCTGTTGTTCTTGGGCTATGGTCAGGCAGAGAGCATCATGGCAGAGAAGGCATGGGAGTGCACAGCTACTTACTCCAGGGCAGCCAGGAAGCACAGAGACAGGGAAGGATAAGGATTCAAGATTTACTCAGAAAGTCACACTCCAAGTGAGGCTACCTCTCCTAACAGCCCATTTGGCTCTAAAGCTATTGATAGGTTGATTAACCCTCTGATGGAGTCAGTACAGTCATGATCAAATCAAACCTCTCAGTGATAGGGACCAAGACCTTTCCAGGGACACCTGGGCTATGGGATGAACATTTCATATCCAAATCTTAAATCAGTCTTTCCCTACAAAGTGTGTAGAAGGTTTTCATCTGCTCTGTCACGGACAAAGGCTAAGTTTAAAGTTACAAGTTCTTTTATGTTTTTGTGGTTTGGGGACCTTTGTTTGTTTAAGGCAGGCTCTTGCTATATAACCCTGGCCTGCATTCACCATTGGTCCCAAGCTGGCCTTGAATTCACGGTAATCTTCCCATTTAGCCTCTTGAGTGCTGGGAACACAGACATACAAGACCACACCCAAGTAAGACTAATAAAGTCTTAGGTGCTAACGACACACATGATTATAATGGTAGCTTCTCCACCCTGTTCATTTTCCACAGTTTCAGATTTTTACATTTTAGTTATTTATTTAGTACTGGGGTCTGAGTGCACACAAAGGATAGAACCTGTCACTGAACTCCACCCCCTCTCTAATAGTTCAGGTTTTTAATTAAGCATTCCATAGCTATTACATAAAATAGGCAGAAAGACAACATGTGGACGCCTTGTAAAGCAGCTGGATAATTATTTAGCAACCTTTGTTGGTTTAAATCAACATGATAGACTGGTGATAAAATTTTGCTAAATAAATCTACAAATTTAAGCTCAAAAGAACAAAGACAAGAAGAGGTGGGGAAGAACACTGGTGAACAGGAAATCTTCCTAGATTTCTGAATAACAGGAAGCAAATCAAGGAGTGCTAATAAATGAAATGAATTCATTTTCTCCATTTCAAGAATATATTAAAATCTAAAGTAGGAGTAGGCTCTTCTGAAAGTACCAACTGACAAAATGCGATGAAATGAATAGACATTTACATATAAGCGTCAGCCAGGTGATTCAGTAGCCGAGTTTATAGATCCATAGCAAGAGAAACGCACACTAAAATGTGTGTATGTAAATTCACGCTGAGTTGGAGATGATGGGCAGTGTTAGAGCATCTGTCCAACATGCTTAAAATCCTAGGTTTGAGGTCCAGAACCATTAGAAAGAAGAGTTAAGAGGGGTAGGGGAGGAGGAGAGAAGAGAGACTGGAGAAGCAAGGAAGAAGAGGCAAAGTGAGAGGCAAACGGAGGAAGTGGGGAAGAGGAAATAAAGGAAAAGCATCCACAGCAACAATATTCAAGGCTATTCAGTAAGTAGCTGGGAAGTAGAAATGACTTAATCCCATCAAATGATGACTCAGCACAATATGCTATGTCCATAGAAGGGAACAGTCTGTCACAAACAGAGCTGCAGTGCCACGCATGGTGGCACATGCCCATAATCCCAGCTTCTCAAGAGGCTGAGGTTAGGAAGAACCTGTATTTGAGGCTAACCTGGACAACTGAGCAAGACTTTTGTCTGCAAATGAACATTTTAAAGGGGCCGGAGATGTAACACAATGGTGAAGTATTTGCCTGGCGTGTTTGAGGCCCTGGGTTCTGTTCCTAGAATCCCCCAAGATGGAGAAGACGACGAGGGAGTGCTAATGGGGGTAACATGACATTTCTAAAATGCCGCAGTTGCGGTGCTTCTGTGAGGTGTACACTGGGTTTTAATTATGCACTTCAAACTCACGAATTGCAAAGTATGTGAATTGCGTCTCAAAAGACCAGGAATCAAAGCCAAAACCGAAATCTTCTAGATGGAAAGGGTCCCTCAAGGACCCGGTGAGTGAATTAAAAGTGTCCTCACCTAAAGCATTTCATTGGGAAATTTCCAAACCCCAAGGATAAAGGGAGGATTTAAAAATCTTACAGAGATTTCCATCTCCAAAGGAATGAGAACCGCCCTGGTGCAGATCTCAGGCAGCACCCCGCAGGAGACAGAACAGCGCACTTGCTGTCAGTTCTCAGAAGGAAAATGATTTCCAACCCAGAAGCTTTTCTCCAACAAAACTATAAAACAAGTAGAAATCCAGGCAAACATTTGCCTTCCCGCCATCATTCTTACAGAGTTTCCGAAGGTACTCCCACAAAGCCTGGAAGAGAAAAGCCAGAAGGAAGAAGCTTCAAGATTTAGAACAAGGTCCAAATGACAGCGTTGGGGAAATGTCCATCGTGTGGAGCTGGATGACCAGGGCACCTAGACAGTGTCCAAGTGTATCTTCTTTGTGCCACGAACTGGACACATTTTTGAGAAATAAAAGCAATTGAAGCATGAGAGAAAGTTGGTAGACACAGTTTGGAAGATTCTCAAGTCTGAGTTGACGAGGTAGGGCATGCAAAAAAAAAAAAAAAAAAAAAAAGAACTGGAAAAACTAACCTAACAGCCATGTTCGATACATAGAAATTTATATAAAATATCTAAAACTGAGTAAGAATTAAGTATACTATAGAGTGAGATGTAGGTAACATAAACAAAATAATACACAACAAAAATAATTGGAAATGAAATGTCATTGCCTCCTGTAAGCAAGAGTTTGCTAGAGAAATGTGAATATTAGTTTTCATTGTAAGTCTCCTACAGTTTCTTTTTTAATGCACAGTAATGTATTATGCTGATAAAATTTTAAAAAATGGTTAAAATTAAATACATCCACTCATTCATCACCTACAGCATGCAAAGTGCACTGTTAAGATGCAAAGGGAAAGACCTGAATGGTGGCTCATGCCTGGAATCCCAGTTCAAGGCCAGTCCCTACTTCATGGTGAGTTCCAGGTTAACCTGTGCAATCTTAAATATGAGATGAGATACTGCCCCTCTCCCAAACAGGTGAAATGGGTGATTAATTATGTCTAAAAATAAACCTAAATTGTCTAAAAGAGACAACACTTGAACCGAGCCCTACGGTATTGGTAGGGTTTTAATACAGACAGGAAAAGGCATATTCTAGCTGCTTTGAAACACATTCCACAAAAGGACAGTCATTTGTAACATTCCTAGCAAAAGGCGATTACACCTTCCAGGAAGGAGCTGTTATTTTTGAAACCGTCATCTTGAGGGGAGAAGAAATATTCAGAATATTTCATGTTAAGCTCAGACTCACCTGTACCAGAAAATATTTTCTGAGGTTATGAGTCACTTGTCACTTAAAGAAAAAAAAAAAAAAAAAAAAGACATTCCTAAGAGAAACAAGACTGACTATCTGACATGTTAGTGTCTATGAAGATTGAATGCATTTACCCAGAACAGTTTCTGTTGACTTAAATATACTTAAAGTTTGACAGACTCCACTAATTTGGTAAAATAAATAAATACAGAGCCTGTGCCATGGAAAAGACCAAAATGAATCACAATTTGAGGCATTTTCAATTTTATTTGTTATTAGTACATATCTTGGTCATTTCTAACTGCAAGTTTATTTTGTTGAAGGCTTTCATTTATAAAGTAAATTTATTTATGTGTATTCCAACAAATTCCATCTAGAAATTTTACTTACTTATCCTGTCCTTTTAAATAAATTAGTTTGTTCTGTGTTTTCCTATCCAAAGTCAATTTGTAACCAAAACAGCTTCCATCTTAACAAGTTGTGGCCAAATGTCACAGAACATGCCTCTTGGCCCAGCACACCTACCGAGGCAGTAGGGTTACCACAAGTTCAAGGCCAGCCTGGGCTACATAGAAATTTCCAGACCAGTAAAGTCAAGCTACTTAGCCTTTGTCTCAAAATTTAAAACAGAGAAAAGAAAAGAAGAAGACACAGAAGGAGAAGGAGGAGGAAAAGAAAAAGGATAAAGAAGAAACCATGATTTTTCACTGTGGAGTCATGGCGGGGGGTGGGGGGAGCTTTTGCATTTAAAAAAAAAAGTTCATTGTGAAATATTTACAAAAATAATAGTTCTACTTTTTTGTTTGTTTGTTTGTTTTTTTCAAGACTCTGAGTAGCAGCTCTGGCTGTCCTGGAATGTATTTTATAGACCAGACTGGACTTGAACTTACTGAGATCCACCTGCCTCTGCCTCCCGAGTGCTGGGATTAAAGGTGTACGCTACCCCACCATGCCCAGCAATAGTTCTACATTTTAGCACCTCTATGTGTTTGCATAATTAAATATATGTCAAAATATCATGATACTAGACAATATGAATACTTAGCAAACTTGAAATAACATTATGTAAGACATAATTACAATGCTTAATACCCTAGCATAAAGCCTCCTTTAAATCTCCTCTGTTTCCTACTTTTTCTTCCACTTTCTGTGTGGAATCTCAACTGCTTTCACCAACCAGACTCATTCACTCCAGCAGAGATAAAGTTAATGGATAAGAAAAATGTACCTTAATATTTCAGGTCAACAAACACTTTTGGGGCACCTGCCTTGTACCCAGAGCCATGCTGGTGCTCTGGAGAATAAGAGAGGGCCGTGGTACCTGATCTAGAGAGAGGAAGAAAAGGAGAGAAGGAGGGAGAGAGGGAGAGAGGGAGGGAGGAGGGAGGGAGGGAGGGAGGGAGGGAGGGAGGGAGGGAGGGAGGGAGGGAGAGGGAGAGTTTTAAGTGATTGAGGAATGGCAAAACACAAAACAGTATTATAGTAATTTGAATGTAATTGGCTCCCATAAACTCCTAGGGAATGGTGCTATTAGGGGGTGTGGCCTTGTTGGAGTAGGTATGGCCTTTTGAAGGAAGTGTGTCACTGTGAGGATGGGCTTTGAGGTCTCCTATGCTCAAGATACCATGAAGTGTCATGTTGCCTTCTGATCAAGATGTAGCCAGCATGTCTGCTTGAGCCCTGCTCCACATTCCATGTTCCCCGCCATGATGATAATGGACTGAGCATTTGAAACTATAAGCCACCACCCCTCCTTTGTAAGAGTTGCCATGGTCATGGTGTCTCTTCACAGCAATATCCTTCTGGGGTCTTTGATGGAGTTGAAAACCAGGTATTTGAAACTGCAGTTTTCCTTAGTTACAATATAAGGGAAATTAGGTACAGAGCTTTGAACTCATCAAAACAGAATAAATAAGATTTTCTGCAAATATTCAAAACACAAATAGACTGGAGACTGTAAATGTAATTGTTACCTAATAACTGTTCTTCTTGTTTATAATTTTATTATGTTATAGTTAAAAACCTTTCCTTTTTATTTAAATAAAAAGGGGGAAATGTTATGGGATGTTTCTTTACACTGTGTGCAGATATGTCACTGTGATTGGTTTAATAAAAGGCTAAACCGTCAATAGCTAGGCAGAAGGCATAGGCAGGACTTCTGGACAGAGAGCTCTGGGAGGAAGAAAGGAGGAGACACCAGGAGATGCAGAGGAAGCAGCTTGGGCAGTGCAAAGTAAAGGTAGCCAGGCCATGTCAAAGAACATAGATTAAAAGACATGGGTGAAGTTAAGTTATAAGAGCTAGCTAGAAACAAGACTATGTTACCAGCCAAGCTTTCATAATTAACATTTCCATGTCATGATTTGGGAGCTGACTGCTGGGACAGAGAAAAATGTGCTTACAGTTGGCTACAGAGTCCACATCCTCTGTAAAGATTCAGGCATTATTCTGGCCTGCTCCTGTCACCTGACAGAATGCACTCAGGCAGTACCCTGGTCAGCCCAGGGTTCCATGGTTGTGCAGTCTTCATGCAGGTTCAAAGGACACCTTTAAAAGAAAGACCCCTGCCCACTTACACTCTCTTCCCTGCTCTCTTTCCCTTTCCTCTCCCTCTCTCTTTCCCACTATTCCCCTGGGGCAGACAGGACTTTCTCTGTCTCTCTCTTCTCTTCTGTCCTCTTTCTGTCTCTGTGTCTCTTTACCTCTTTTCTCTTTCTTACCACCCCCACCCAGCCCTTCCTTGTCTAATAAAACTTCTCACTTAAGCTCGGTCTGTCTGTCTGGCATGTTTGTCCCTCTGCCTCGATCACCCTCGCCTGCCATGGGATCCACCAAGGTTCCTTGTGCTTTATCCTAACACCCTCCTCCTCACCTGCAGCCATTGATGTACATGGAAACCCAATATTGACAGATTGCCTGATTCAGAAAAGATGCTGGAAATATGGAGCTATCAATGCGTATACACACTTATTTATAAAATTAATCCCTTTAAGGAAATGATGTAAACAGTACGAAGGCCACACAAAACCACCCAGTCATGGTCCACAACCACCGGCTTGCCTGCCTACTTCACATAAGCCACCCTAGTCGATAGCTTCCTTGGCCCCGCCTGTGTACATGCTAAGCTTTGCCTATGATCTCCATGCTGATGGCTAGCTACTATTCTTACACTAATACCACTGGCAGCATGAATTAACTCTTAAATTGGGTGTGAAGCAGGCTAAAACAAAACAAAACAAAAACCCAGCGAATTGTCCAAATGCATGATTTGAAGCTGACCGATGGAAAGGGGAGCTCTAAAAGGCTGTCTTTTGGACATGACACAACTGTAGCATGCATCAACTCACAACAGCTGTGGTTACCTGCACAAGACCTGCACCAGATCAAGCCCATCAAAATCTCAGCTTCAATGATGGCTAGGTCACCCCTATCTAAGGAGCTTGGATGGCTGCTGAGAAAGGGAGGCTCACTCTACTTGAGGGATGTGTCCACAGTAGATTGCTCATGCCCTGGTAGAGAACCACGTATCCATGTGTGTATGGGCAGGACTCACTGGACTGAGAGATGTTAATAACAAAAGTTAGAAATAAAAAGAGGACACCAAGATGGGAAGTAAGTGGGGTAAGGACACAAAGGGGAGTTAGAGGTGAATAGTGGTAGATGGACATGGTCAATATCTATTGAATAAAGAACATATATCCCCAAGAGTAAAAAATGTTACTCGCTGTGGAATATTCCTGTACAGTGTGTAAATTATGCTCTGATTGGTTTAATAAGAAAGCTGACTGAACAATAACCAGGCAGGATAAAGTTAGACAGAAAAGCCAAGCTGAGAATGATAGGGAGAAGATGGGCGGAGTCAAGAAAGATACCAGCCAACTGACAAACCAACCGAACATGCAGAGAATGAGGTAACAAGCCTTGAGCCATGTGGCAAAACATAGATAGAAATATGGGTTAATTTAAATGTAAAAGCTAGATCGTAATAAGCCTGAGCTGTTGGCTGAGCACTAATAATTAATATAAGCCTCTGAGTGATTATTTGGAAGTGGCTACAGGACAGGGTAGGACAGGGAAACCTCTGCTTACAGTTAGTTGAAAGAAGAGTTATCAAAATCTTTCCCTTCCCATCTGACTTCTGGAGAACACTGAGGATTATTCTCTGGAGAGAACAAGGAGAGGATCTATGAGCCAGGAGACAACAAGCTAAATCAATGTATTAGTTATTTTTAGGTAGCTGTGACTGTAATATTGCCATGACTGAAAGGACAACTTGAGGGAAAGAATGTCTTTAGTTTGACTCCGAGTGTCATTCATTTCCACAGTGACTTGGGAGGACATCACAGTGACAGGAATGTGAGCAAGAGGAAGCTGTTCACCTCATGGCGAACAGAAAGCAGAGTGATGGAGACACTAGGGACCAGGTACAATGTTCACAGAACACCCCCAGTGACCCACTTCCTTCCATAAGGCTTTACTTCCTAGTTTCCAGTATCTCCCAAAAAAATACACCACCATTCAGGGACCAAGCATTCAATATATGAGTATAGGAGAAACATTTTGTGTTCAAATCGTAACAGCGACCATTCTGGAAATAGAGATTAAGTGAAAGCAAAATACTGAGACTCTGGGCCTTCCCTCCCAGCTCTTGTGGCAAGTTTATACTCCACAGAAGACAGATCAGAAACACCTCCCCAGCTGGGAGTAGTAGCACACACCTGTAGTCTCCAGACCTCTGATGGCTGAGGCAGGAAGATGAGCATGAATCTGAGGCCAGCCTAGCTGAATAACAAGTATCTGTTAAAAACAAATTGGGGGTTGGGTTTCTCTTATAAGACTGTCACCAAATGAATATAAAAGAAATTATGGGTTAATCGTGGTAGCATATGACTTTAATTGTAGCACTCCAGAATCTCTGAGTTCAAGACTAGCCCAGTCTACAAAAGGAGCTCCAGGACTACATAAAGAGACTCTGTCTCTAAAGAAAAAAAAAGAGAGAAAAGAAAAGAAAAAGAAGGGTGAAAGGGGGAAAGTCTCAATGCCCACTTTGTCCTGTGCATATATAGGCTTTGTGTTTGCAGAGTCAACCATCACAGACCAAAAACTGAACTAGATACATACAGACTTGTAATTCTTGTCATTTCTTGTCATTATTCCCCTTCCAGTACAGTGTAACACCTATGTACATAGTCTGGGCATTGTGCTAGATTAGAAGTAATCTAGAGATTAGGTACACAAGTGTACAGGGAACTCCACATAGGTCACAGGGGTTTTTTGCTGTTTACTCTAAGGGATTTGAGCATCTGTGGATTTGGGTATCCATGGTGACTCAGGACAATTGAATAACAAAGTGAAGGTCAGATAAGAACCAGTTTACAAAGTGAAGGTCAGATAAAAACCAGTCTCCAAGTGTTAATCCTCCGATGGTTTTGCCCTTAAACCAGCATGTTGTTTGTGTGTGTGTGTGTGTGTGTGTGTGTGTGTGTGTGTGTGTGTGTGTTTGTAAACATAAACATATATTTGTTTGGTTTGCTTGTCTGTGTGCTTATGACAGGTTCTTCATAAAGAACCTAAGTAGTTCCTACTGCATTACCTAGTGATGTGATTACAGTCAGGCACCATCATGGCTGATACACCTGCTACTTTTTAAAGGTTTTTAATTTATTGTCATGATTTCCTACTACTATATAAAAGTTCTTGGCTTATGCAAGGAAAGTGTCAACATGTGTGCTAGTTCCATATCCACTAAGATTCTAATAATCTGCTTTTCAGGGATCCACTGGTAAAGATGCAGAGACAACCAAGGACTACAGATACTTGAAGTTAGAATGACATGATACTTGTGTCAGAATGACATGGGAGACAGGACACCACAAAAAGGAAATAGACAATGCTACCAGTCAACATTGTGCCAAAAGTAATCTTAATATACACAGAGGGAGAGGCAGGGGCACAGGGCTACAGACTGAGAGATGTGGGGGGCACCGCACCACTGACTGGCAATCTCAGTACTTAGAAAAGAAAGCTGAGGCAAGAGGCTTGTGAGTTCCAGACTAACCTGGGCTACATAATAAGACCTGACCTCAAGAAAAAAGGAGGGAGGGGGTAAAGTTGGATAGGAGGGGAAGAAAGGATAAAGGGTGGAGGGAGAAAGGAGAAGAGAAAACAAATCTCCAGAGGGGGAAAACATTAATAACAAAGAAAGAATTAACAGTCAGCAGCATTCAGAAAACCCAGCACAGTACTTGTGGAGTAGAGGCAGGAGGATAAAAAGTCTTGGGGCAATCTGGGATAAAAAATCCTGACTGGGGGTCCGGGGAGATCTTAAGAGGAGAGGATTTTATAAAGCCTTTAGTAGCTAAAAAGTAACACAATTAAAAAAAAAAAAAACAAAAAAACACTCCAGAGAATATTGTGAAGTCCCACTGAAATTAGTACCCCTAAAAGAAAAGCAAAGTCGGGGTAGAAAGAAGATTAAGATCAGCACAAGCTAGAAAACCTCTCAGCGGTGCCACCATCCAAACAACGGAAGTTCCAAAATGAGAAAGGCACACGATGACAGATTGCTCACAGAACAACCACGGAGATTACCCTGAGCTGCAAGACAAGGGCTTCCTGACTGATCAGACATCTGTGTGTGTAACCTGGTGGATGGTACAGCCCAACACCACTGGGAGACTACAAGCCACTGACACCTAAAACAGATCCTGCATTTTCCAAAGAGAAAACAAAAGTACACATTTCTCACAAAGAATCAAGGGTCAGGATGACATTGGGTTTCTTATGCAAAATATTGGAAAAAAAAAACAAAATATGGATGTGTTCAATGAAGATCAAGGTACCATGGTGCATACCCAGAGCCCCGGCTCTTGGAGACATGGTGGGAGCTCAAAAGAAGCCTGGGCAACATAGCATGCCAGTCCAAAAAAGAGAAAAAAATATGATTCCCATCCCAGAAACCCATTTGTGGGAGAAAAAAACAAACAAAACTACTAAATATGGAGGTACGAGAAGAAGCTTTCAAATTTCAGTCCTGGGTGTATGGATAGGACTATGCCCTGAGCAACATGGTAGGAAATTTTTCTCATTGTGTAATAGTCACCCATTATCATTACACAAACATGAGCTGTAGGAACATGGCGTGGCATAGGATTTAATAGTGAAGCTGCTTGTACAAGTAGAAATAAATACTCTAAAAGAATGGTTTAAATCTGAGGGGCTGGGAAGATCCCTCAGGGAGTAAATGTGCTTGGAAGGCAAGTCAGACTAGCCAAACCAGCAAGATTCCGATTCAGTGACAAGGTTGCAATTCAGTGACAGACCCAGTCTCAAGGCATTAAGGAGAACTATAGAGGAAGACACATGACACACGCTCTGCACTCTGTACATGTGCATGCACACACACATGTACCCGTGCAAACACATGCGTGCGCATGCACATGTTGTAGAACTCCCTATGTAACCTGAAATGGCCTCCAACTCACTATCTCTCAAACGCTAGGCCCACAGGCACGGGCCGCTGTATTTTACTCCATCTATCTTTCTGTCAAATGACAGAATTATGCTGATTTAGTATTTTAATTGGTTTTATTTTCCATTCGAGGAACAGGTGACACTTAGTTCCATGAAGTAAATAAATGATCCATCCATGAAGAAGAGGTAGCTGACAAAAAAAGACAGTTGGGGGAAAAGACAGAAAAAAAAGACGGGTCATTTTAAAATTGCTGTAGGATGAGCCCAGGGAGATGGAACAATAGAAAAGCAAGGGTTTGTTAGCATCAGGTTACTTTTTCGCGTTTTTATCTCACTACAGAGGGAACTTCATTATCCCAGCAACTGAAAGTGGCCTACTGGGAGAGTGCGTGACATCTCTCTAATCCTGGCTTCTGGGAAGGTCAGATAAACAGCTTAGTTCCAGCTGGTGACATGGATCTTTAGCGTGAGTGACTCCATTTTGATTTTTAGCCTATTCTTTGAGGCTAGTGCAGGAGCTTACTCCAGAACAATGGCCTTCTTCAGCTTTTATGTAACAACTTTAACTTTTAACTCCTAGGATTGATTCGTGTGCAAGTTCCTGTCATCAATTTAGTCATAAATAGTTTCTGGCACCAAGCAGCAGTTAAGCAACGCTTAGGTTTTTGAATGAACCAACAAATAAATTGTAATAAGAAATTTGTTCTCGTTCATCATACAATTTAGAATAAAACATTGTCACCTCCCTTTGAGGTCTTGAGTACACTTCATTATCTGGAACTCATACAACCGTCAATGTCTTTCTTACATTCTTATTATATATTCATGAAAACTTTGCTTTAACTGGAGAGATGGCTCAGCAGTTAAGAGCACTTGTTGGTCTTCAAAGGAACCTGAATTCAGGCCAGGTGGCTCATGAGCACCTGTAATTCCAGCTCCAGGAGCTGTAACAGCCTCTTCTGACCTCCAGGGCACCCACATACACGTGGCACACATACAAACACATTTTAAAAATCTGAAGAAAAAGCTTAAACTGTAAAAAAAAAAAATGATTAGCAGGGCTGGGAGTATGTGACTCAGTCCTAGAGTACTTATGTAGAGAATGTGTTAGTTTCTAGGCTTGTGGATACACAGCAGAAAGAAAGAAAACGTAAGACCCCACATATGGTGGCAGAAACAAGGCCCCGAGTTCAAATCCCAGCACAACAGGAAAGAGTAGGAGGAAACTAGAGAAACGATTGATATATTTTAATGTAAGATAGCAATTTCTTGGCTGGGCGTTAGTGGCGCACGCCTTTAACCCCAGCACTCGGGAGGCAGAAGCAGGAGGATCTCTGTGAGTTCGAGACCACCCTGGTCTACAAGAGCTAGTTCCAGGACAGCCTCTAAAACCACAGAGAAACCCTGTCTCGAAAAACCAAAAAAAAAAAAAAAAAAAAAAAAAAAAAAAAAAAAGATACCAATTTCTCCCACTCTCAGGAAAAGGAGAAAATGGATACTGTTAGGGTGGGAGGGACAGGTTATGTCAGCTATTTTGATATACTAATCAGATAACACATCTGGCCTGACCTCCACAGGGGGGCAGTGAAAGGGGCTGGGGGTTGGCTGGGAAACAAGAGAGAGAAATCCAGAGCACTGAGACAGTCCCCACCCTGGGTCCCCTTGCATAGTTTCTTCAGTTGGACTGGAATGCTATAAATTTCTAGACACACCCAGGTTCCAGCACAAGTACAAAAACATATTCCATGGCCAAATCCGAGGTATTTTTGTATCATCTACCATTGGAGACCATGCGCCCTGATCTTCTTCCCTTTTGAACAGATAAGCAGGAATCAAGAGTGTAGACATTAACTAGAGACAAGAAAAAAGATTTACAACAAGTGTCTCCGCATCACAATGGACCAGTAAACTGTTTGTGATCATGTCTCCTGGGAACCTGACGAAAGCAAGAGCAAGCAACTGCTCACCTCCACTTCACTGTGAGGTGAGAACAGCGTGTTCTTCCTCCTTCCAAACATGCTGCAAAACCCAGAAAGATAACATCTTCAAACGCTAAAATACTTGGGGAAAATGACAGTGAGAAAACAGGATATTATCAGTACACTCCCCTGTAGCATACATTTTCTTCACTCATGGTACAAACAAAATTCTTCGGTAACAGACCCTACCGGGATCTGAAAAGGCAAGGAATGCCTTTCTGCTTTGTAAATCTTTTAGCAAGAGGTGTTGAGAATGTAAAAACTGGATGTCTAGTACGTGTGCTTGCTGGCTTTCAATAAATGCTATACATATTCAAGTGAACACACTGTTTGGTGAAGTTTTCTGGCCAGCGAGGCCCAGGCTTAGAACCTGTGTTTGGCAATCCTGTGAGACCTGGGTTCTCTTCCTAGCACTTTCACCAAAGAACTCTCTCCCCAGCCCTAGCAAATCTTTCTGCAAGGATTAGAACTCTTTACAAATGCCGTTCAAATGTCCTCTGAGGTCTGGAGAAATAAACTTCAATAACTTTAAGGGCTCTTGTCTTCCACTTTTCTTGTTCATTTTTAAGTTTCAAAGCCAATTGTCTCTCCTCTTTTCTCTCTGTCTCTGTCTCTCTCATCTATCTTTCTGTCTTTGTGTGTCTGTCTTTCTGTGTCTTGGTCTGTTTCTGTCTTTCTTTGTCTTGCCTTTCTTTCTCCCTCTCTCTCTGTCTCTGTCTCTATCCCTCATCTGTGTCTGTGTCTTTGTCTTTGTGTGTGTGTGTGTGTGTGTGTGTGTGTGTGTGTATGTCTGTGTGTGTCTATGTGTGTCTCTGTCTCTCTGTGTCTCTGTCTTTCTTTGTGTGTGTGTGTCTCTCTCTCTGTGTCTCTTTGTCTCTTGTTTCTCTTCCCCTCCCTACTTTCCTCTCCCTCCTTTTTTTAGTCTTTGGTACTATGGATTGGACCCAGGGCATTATTCGTGCTGGGCAATCACTTTCCCACTGAGTTAAATCACCAGCCTTCTTTCTTCTTTTTGGTTTGGTTCCATTTTGGTTTTCTGAGACAGGCTGTCACTGTGTAGTCGAGGCTGGCCACAGTGAGGCCACCCTTCTTCCTCAACCCTGCCACATGCCAGTAGAATTGCTGTATGCCACTTTCACCTGCTTCCAAGGGTGCTTTTAAAGATTCTTTTAAAATTTGTATTAAAGACTAAATATGTCACTGACTAATATAATGCATTGAACTTAAGAAACTGAGTTCAGAGGAGAAGGAGAAATTGAAATTATAAGAGGCAGGAGTGTTGGCATACACTTGTAATGCCATCCCTCAGGAAGCAGGTATCTAGGAATTATGAAGCTCTGAGTCCAGTTTGTGCTGAATAGAGAGACTGTGTCAGAAAATAAGAAAGACAGAAAGACAGGAAGAAAAAGAAAGAAGGAAGGAAGGAAGAGAAGAGAAGAGAAGAGAAAAGGAGAGGGAATTTTAACTTCCAAACTGCAAATTCCACTCTTCTGTTCCCAATGGCAGAATTCTAGCATGATATCATTAGAAAGTTGTGGCATGCTAAATACGACTGAAGCAAAATATAAACTGTTTCAAGGTAATTGTTAGTCATTTCTAGAGTATTGTTTAAAAACATGATGAGTTCTGATCTAATTTCCGTAATAAAAGTACCATGATCTATTGCAATGTCCACCTAGTCACAGGAATGGGCTTGGTGACACCTACACAGTGCATGCTCCCTTTATGGGACATGGAACGAATGTGTCCCAGCCTGGCAGGGATGGTCATTTTCAGTTGACTGTGTCACTTAGATGCTTTTTGTTATTCCAGGTTCTCCTATCCAGCCTGCTTTCTAGTAGCAGACACATGAGTGGACAAATTTATTTTTATATATATATATATATATATATATATTATATTATATATTTGTATTCATCCTTCACAGCCTTCACGCCTGTTTATATATAAATATATAATGTATATATCAATTATAATTAGATTTCAAAGACAAGAGCCTTTGAAAGCTCATACTCTGAACTACCCTTCCTCTATTGCTAACACATTTACCCTCATTTCATTTTATTTTTAGAAATCCAACATGTAAAGATATTGCTGTTTCCCTCCAAAATCGCTAATGGATTTAACTACTTTTACTTATTTTTTATTGTTACATGTATACATACATATAAACATACAAGTGCAGCTTGCTGAGGCCACTTACTCTTGCTCACATGTGTGTGTTTAGGGCTGAACGTAATGACACCAGCTGACATGCCAATGTGAATGAGAAAAGTGCTACAAGGCTCCACCCCTAATTGAAGAATCGCAGGCAGTTAATGATGGCTGAAGGAGAGGACTCAGTCTTCGGGAGGGATGAGCCCCTACTGGGTTATCCGGTACCAAGCGGTCAGCCCTATAACACATACGTTATGTTTTCTGGATTGCTAATATTGCTTGGAAATGTCTCTGACTTCACATTGTTTCCTTCTCTAACTGCTATTTGTTCCCATTTGTATATAGGGAACCATCTAACTGTTTACTAAACCTAAACTTGAATCCAAACTCACAGGTGGTGATTGACAGAGTAGCTCCTGTCCTCTCAGATAAATTTCTGCATTCCCTTGGCACCCAATGGCACTTATTTTCAACCCCTTTTCTTCTCTCCAGGGCTGCCATGAGGACCCTCCATACTCCTTCCTCTGTCTCTCCATTTTCCTTCAACAGGGCTGTTCGTGGCCTTGGCATCCCACAGACTGCGATGTTTTCTCTGCATTGTTTGCACTTGGACTTATCAGACTTTCTACAAAGGGCTCCTCCATAGGCCCTAGAGTCCAGAGTACTCAGCTCCATTGTTTCTGAGAACACTGCTAACAATGCTGGAAGCATGATCACAATAGTGATCTAGTACAACCTACTTACAAGTGCTGAATTTGAACGTCACATCATTTTTCACATGTCAGAAAACATGTTTTGCTTTAGTGGTTTATTTATTTATTCATTTATTTATTTTGCTTTAGTGGTTTTTGACCTAAAGTTTTTATGTAGTCCAGGTAGCCCTCAAAGTTGCTAAGGAGCCTAGGTTGATTTCGAACTCCTGATTCCCCATCTTAACCTCCCCTGTGTTGGATTGTAAGCATGATCCACACATACCACTAGAAAACACTATTTTGGAAAACCTTTGTACAACTATGAAATGTCACTCTTAGCCCACAAACAGGACAGCAGGTTGTCACCCCACATCTGCAGCAGGACTGCAAAGTCATCCATCCTTTCTACTCAAAGCCCACCTTCTTCACCGAGGCCTTAAGATCCCTGTTGAAATGACACCTTGCCCCAATTTATAGAGCTGACCGTTACAACGGCATTGTCACCTTCTTTTAGTGATTCTATTGTTGTCTGAACTATCCCTGGCTGAGGAGATACCAGCAATTGACAGCTGCTGGGGAAGAAGAGAGTCAATTTTCTTTTAAAATATGGCCTTTGGTAGATCAAGCACACTCCGATGGATGGCTCCATAACTAAGAGTATTCAAGAAGCATGATTTAGATCCGATGAGTTGGGGAGGGGTGCATTAAGTTGGGAAATCAAAGAGGTGGAGGTGGGTCTGGAAGCAGTTAGGAGAAGGAGTGGGGGTTGAATATGACAAAAACACATTGTATGAAATTCTCAAAGAATTCATACAAACTTTTGAAGGTTTAAGCATTTTACTAGTTCCACATTTTATTCCTATGTACTTCCCTTTCTTTACAAGAGACTGAAGGACTTACGAACCAAAATAGTATCCTGAATAGATTTACTCACACACCATAGTACCTTGCAGATTGTAGATGCTTAATAAATGCTAGTTTGTGGTACAATGTTAGCATCCAAAACTATTTTTTAAAGATTTTTATTTATTTATTATGTATACAGTCTTCTGCCCGCATGCCAGCAGAGGGTACCAGATCTCATTCAAGGTGGTTGTGAGCCACCATGTGGTTGCCGGGAATTGAACTCAGGACCTCTGGATGAACAGTCAGTGCTCTTAACTGCTGAGCCATCTCTCCAGCCCCCAAAACTATTTTCAAGTCTACATTTTCAGATTAAATTTTTCTCTTGGGAAGTTTATTGAGGGAATCAATATGTGAATGAATGAATGAATGAATGAATGAATGAATGAATGTCTAAATGCCAGGTTTCTATCAGGCTCTAACTAAAAAGTTTTCATAGATATTAGGACATCATTTAAATAACCCTGTTGATGGCACATGTCCTCCAGAAGTTCAGATACTGGAGATTAAATCCAAAATTTTATGTTCATGATATTTGGAGCTGGAGTCTTTTAGATGTAATTAGGATTAGATGAGATGAAGAGAGGGACCCTGATTTAGTCACTGTTTTATTGCTGTGAAGAGATACCAGGACCACACCAGCTCTTATAAAAGAAAGCACTTAATTAGAGGGTTAGTCTATTTTCGTCATGGCAGGAAGCATGGCCTCATCTAAGCACACATGGTGCTGAAGCAGCAGCTCAGAGAGATCTCCATCAAGATCCACAGGCAGTCTGAAGAGAGACTCTGGGCTTGCAATGGCCTTTTGAAGCCTCAAAACCCCACCCCTAATGACACACCTCCTCCAAGGCCACACCTCCTAATCCATCTCAAGGAGTGTCACTCCCTAATGATCAAACGTTCAGAAATATGAGCCTATGGGGGGAAGATGTGGGATGCATTTCTGTGTTGTGGAACCAGATGGGACAGAAACTTGCGTCCACAGGGGCATTCTTATTCAAACCACCACAGGCTCCCAAATGATATTTAACGGCATTATACAGTGAGGACAAACTCATTACAGTGGCATCCCTCTGTAATCCTAACACTCAAGATGGAAGCAAGGGGATTCTGAGTTTGCGTTCAGTGTGGACGGCATAATGAGACTGTCAAAGGAATAGGAGGAGAAAGAGGAAGAGGAGGAGGAGGAAGAAGAGAATGGAGGAGGAGAAAGCAAGGGGCAAGAGGAAAGCAAGAGTAGGAAAGAGAAGGAGGAGATGGGGGAGGAAGGGGAGGAGAAGGGGAGGCAGCTGAGTTAGCACACTTGCTCTGCCCTCTACTATGCTACCCATAGTATGATGAAGCAAAAACCCTCTTTAGTTTGCAAACAAGTGATAGCACTCTGACCTTGCATTCCTAGTCTCCAGGACCATGAGCTAAATAAATTTGTATTTCTTACAAAATGTCATTTCAGGGAATTCATTGTGGTTACAGGAAGCAGAGTAAGGCATTCTCCAAGGCTCAACTTTGTAAGAAACGCAGCGTGAATCCCTCCTCTCTTCTAACCCCAACAGCATCCTTCGATGGACCTATCTGTGCTTGAGTTGATTTATCTCTCTGTTTCCTTGTTTTCCAAAAGGTCTTCTACCTCTCCAAATCCAACTTTGAATTGTACAGTGCTTTCTTTGTCTGTCTACATCCATATTCCAAGGAAACCAAATGGTACACATAAACAAAAAGTTCTGGGGTAAGAATCTATATTTTTCTCTCCTGTGTACAACATGACCAAACTACCCAACTACTGACCATATTTTTTTCATCTAGAATATGCCTTCATGAGTCCCCTACTTGTTCTAGTACCAAGATTCTGTCAACATCCTTCAAGATGCTTCAGGGCCCAGGCATACAAAGAAGCCACCACCTGTAGCAGAGACAAGCACTACCCTATCTACCTCTCTAAAAGATTTGCTGTGCAGATACAGGGCCATGATCAGTCAATAGGTTACACCTATCGATGGCACTTTCAGAGCCCCCTTTGGCTAGCTAGGGTCAAACCCTTCCCTATGAAAGCCCACCAAGAAAGGCACAGCTATAGAGATACACTTGTTCATCCTGAGGTAACTCATGGGCACTATGCCCGGCAGAGAAGCTTGCTGCCTTGGCCTCCCTCCAGTCTAATGACAGCATTTACGGATGTGGCCCACAGGGGAAGTGACAGGTCAAAACAGTGCTCACCATATTCGAACTCCCCTCTTAAGGTTTATAAGAACATGTCAGGCAGGTCCCTCACACAAACTCGGGGAGAATCCAAACTGGCTCCATTACATGGGTAATAAAGGCAGGTCTTGGAACAGACATGCTATCCCAGAAGACATAAAGTTCTTAGAATATTCAAAACAGCTGACAATTCAGGATCCATTCTGAGATCTTCCCATTGTCCTATTTTCATCCACATTTCACAGAGACATATGTTTCCCAGGGCTCATAGCAAAGTCAACAGAAATGCTTTCACTCACAGTTCCAAAGGCTAGAAATCCCAAATCATGCTCTCTCTCTGAAGGCTCTTAGGGGAGAATGATTTCTTGCCTCTTCCTTGATTCCAGAGGTTGCCAGCAATCTGCTGTTCTTTGGCTTAGAATTGGACAATCATATTACCATAGGGCTGCCTTCCACGATTGTGACTCTCTCTCTCTCTCTCTCTCTCTCTCTCTCTCTCTCTCTCTCTCTCTCTCTCTCTCTCTCTCTCGGCGTGCTTTCTCCTCTGTGTGCACCTCTTCTCTGTGTGTTCTCTGAATCAGGACAATCAGCCATCTTGCCTTTAGGGCTCACACTGCTCCAGTCTGGCTTCATAGTATTTAATTACTCCAACAAGGTCCTATTTCCAAATAATGTCATATCCATAGGTATTAGAAGTTAAAAATTTAATCACATCTTTTTGAAAGGCCTAATTTAGCCTGCAGCAATAGTCCATCAGCCCAACCTGCCATTCCTTATTGGATGCAATTCTTATTTTCTGTATTTGCTGACCCTACTGGTAAGAGCTTCTGGGAACCACACATGTGTACACAGACACAGACACAGACACAGACACACACACACACACACACACACACACACACACACACACACTTTGGCCTTTACTTGTAAGACTAACCAGTTTTGTCTATAATGAAGAAGGGACTGATTTTAAGGTAATTTTAAACTATGCTTGTCAAAATCAATAAACCCATCTCCTGAAACGTAAACAGAAGTTAGAACAATTCCCATGAGGCTTCCTGTGAGGCCAAGTGTTAAAATGCCTGCTGAGCCTGAACAAAGTCCTGGATTCCTTAAGGACAAAAACTAATAGGAAATAAATATCTTTTTAAAAACTCCTGCCTGAGACATTTTGTGGAAATCCACCATGGCTTCAGATACAACTAAATCAGCATGTCTGACCTTGGAATAACCAAATGAAGACATTGACTTGAAAACATTTTTTAAAAAATTGTTTCATAAACTATATAACTACTGAGGATTTCTAAGCTTTCTAGAACTATATTAATTTTTCTTCTATATTCAAATGAAGTAGTTTCACCATGAAGGTATTTGTTTTGTTTAAGATCTCATTCTGTAGCCCAGGCTAGCCTGGACCTCTCCTGCCTCAGCCTCATGAAGGCTAAGATCACTGTTATGAGCCACCACGCTTGGCTTTTGCATTTGTAGCTGAATTGTTTGTCTAGTGGTGTGTGGATTTCCACTAGTCACCATCTAAGATCACCTTTCTGGCTAGTCTAGTCTGGTCAGAGGTGTGGTGTCCAGTCATAGAGTAAAGTTGACTGGCCTATATGTCACCTCATCTCTGTCATCTCAATGACTCAGTTGTTTGTTCATAGATTAAGTCGGTCCTTCTTAAGGATGCATGCAAGCATGAGTCTAAGCTGAGAGGACTGTAGATGTGAAACTTGTGACATTTCCTTCAAAGGCCATTTGCATACGTTACTCTCAAGAGCTGTGCTCTGAGGCATTCCCTAATGGGTCACTGAGTTTCCGAATGTCTGTCAACAGTTCAATCCAGCCACCACATTGTGTTTTATTTTAATACAAGAATCTATTCAGGTATGGTGTGGTGACAAAATAATATATTTATTATATTCTGAATGCAAGTACAAACACAAGGGTTGAAGCATGGTCTCCTGTAGACTGGATGTAGTTTGGAGTGACTTTGATTTTCTCATCCTCTTGCCTCTGAATCCCTGCCCCATGGCAGGATTACAGACATGCACCACCATGCCTAGTTCACACAGTTCTTGGAACCAAGTCCATGGCTTTGTACACGATAGGAAAGCACTCCACCAAAGTACTGGACTAAATCTCAGATATACTATATCTTTTTTTTTTTCTAAAAGAAAAGAGGACATACAAGACTCTAAGTATCAAAGAGAATTTCTGAGCAAGATGGCTCACACATGTAATCTCACGACGTGGGAAGCTGAGGCAGGAGGTTTACTATGAGGCCTGCCTGAACTACAGTGGGAGTTCTATGCCAGCCTGGGCTGTGGTACATGACACTACCTCCAAAAGCCAAATGGGAGCATGTGTAAGAGAATCAGTCTATTATTTTGACATTCATAATGGACCTGATAACAAGTATTATAAACCAACAAGAGGAACTTGCAACAGCATTTATGATAACTTTAGATATTTTCAACTGGTAATTATAGATATAAGGTACAACTAGAACCAGTCATGAACTGATATTCCAGGAAGAAATACTCAACACCATTATTGATGGTGCTTGCATTACCTAGGTTTGTTTGTTTGTTTGGTTGGTTGGTTTTTTGTTTTGTTTTTTGTTTGTTTGTTTTGTTTTTCAAGACAGGATTTCTCTGTGGCTTTGGAGGCTGTCCTGGAACTAGCTCTTGTAGACCAGGCTGGTCTCCAACTCACAGAGTTCTGCCTGCCTCTGCCTCCCGAGTGCTGGGATTAAAGGTGTGTGCCCGGCCTATGTAGGTAGGAACGTGAACCTCAGGCAATAATCTAAGCATCCATGTGCCTCAACTTCCTCATCATGAAATGAAGATGATGATAATCTATGCCATGGGGCAGTTAATGTAGTTTTTTGTTTGTTTAACTTCAGATACATAGAAACAAAGTCAGCGCCTGGCAGAAAGGGAACCCTCTAGGTCAGGCCTCATAATGAAAAGTTTTTTTTTTTTTTTTCATTCTGTCCCCAGCTGTATAGCCTGTTTTGAGAAGATTATATAGTATGCAAGAGGCTCTCAATGCTATTTCTTGAGGTATAGTGGATATTTGGACTTCATTAAATGTAGTCATATATAACATTGGATAATAGCATCCTTCAAGAACATTCATTCCTATGTATTTGCCTAAGTACATAAAATGATGGACCTTCTCATCACTGGGGGGATCTAGTTTTTACTATAAAGTTTTATTCGACTAACTCTTGACCACAAAGACATAAACTAACCCATTGTTTTTCCATTATAGTAGGTGTATGTCAAAATTTTAACTCAAGAGTTTTCACATTTTCCTCTCTTTGGCTAATTCATTTGCCTACTTGCTTTTCTCTAGGAAGGATTTAAGACAACTTCACATACACACATGTTGCCCAGCCTGCATGCTACCTTGAGTTGGACTGTGCATACTTTAAATGCTATGGAGGCAATTTTCCAATTGCATGAAGAGATTTAAAACGTGTGCCTTTTGGTTGGACTTTCTAGAGGGGTGAGATCTGTGGAGACTGGAGAGCAGGGATGTGTGACACAGAGGCACAGAATAAGCAAACCACTGATCTGCTTTAGCTCAAGTGGCTGCTTCCTCAGCAGACCTTCATCCATCTACTACTATGGGATGGCAAAGCACCAAGCAGCAGCTAGTCTCCAGTTCTTCAATACAGTGCCACCTTCACACAGAGAGAAGACGGAAAAGCCAAGCTCACAAGTGGAAAAAGGCAAAGAAATAATTCTCTCTCTCTCTCTCTCTCTCTCTCTCTCTCTCTCTCTCTCTCTCTTTCTCTCTCTCTCTCTCTCTCTGTGTGTGTGTGTGTGTGTGTGTGTGTGTGTGTGTGTGTGTGTGTCTGTGTGTGTGTGTGTGTGTCTGTCTATCTGTCTAGCTGTCTGTGTGTGTGTGTGTGTGTCTCTATCTCTCTGTCTCTCTTTCTGTCTCTATCTCTCCCTCTCTCCCTCCCTTTTAGCTTTTCATATGCTAAATGAAAGGCTAAAGGTCTGACTTTCATTTGTCAGAAAGTCCACAGCACAGTGAATAACTAACATTGAAGATTCTTTCTTCAGTGGTGCATGAACTTTACTGTCACCAATCCTTCATCACCAACTGTTCTGAGGTGTTAGCATGTCCCTCTGATGGGGCTGTTCGACTGATGGGAAGACTGTTCGACCAAAGCCCACCAGGTGTCTTAGACACCAGAGACCTAATACCCTGGAAGCATGCAGCAAGTATATAGTGGTGATTTGGAAAGGAGAGGTCAGGACAGGGCCACTCAGAGATGACCCCGCCTCATCCATGTTAGAATGTTGTTAGAAATGTGGCTCAGAAGCCAGGAGTTCAATACAAAACTGAATATCTAGACCTTGGAAGCACATAAATATGCGTGAAACATGAACTTAGCTTCTGGCAAAAGTACATAAAGCAAGAAGGTAGCCAAGGGCAGGTCGTAGGAGAATAATGACCGTACTGATGTCAGATGCTAGCTTAGCCAGGGAGGGGAGAAGGCATTTTCCACAAGTCCCCAGTCAGAGGCTGCTCAGAGCAGACGGAGAGCAGTGTAGACAGAATGTGGCGGACACCGGGCAGAAGGAGGGCCTGTGTAAAGGAGCTGAGTCAGGAGCATGCTACTTACTGGCCAATGAAGCAGTTTCATGTTAGTTAGGTGATGAAATTAGAAGCCGTGTTACATTTCCCCTGATGGGCAGAAGCAAGTCAAAACAACTGAGTATTCTCTTCTGAGCTCTTGTCTCTACAGTTTCTTGGGGGTTTTGTTTGTTTGTTTGTTTGTTTGTTTGTTTGGTTGGTTGGTTGGTTGGTTGGTTGGGGTTTTTGTTGTTGTTGTTGTTGTTTTTCTGTTTTTGGCCTGTGAGACTTATTTCAGGGAGTTTGTTACACCCACTATAAAAAGCCCTCATAGGTGGGGATTTCAAATGCATTTTTGAGGAGCTGGAAAGACAGCTTAGCAGCGAAGAGGACGCCTGCTTTTCCAGAAGAACCAAGATCAGTTCCCAGCATACACCTCAGGGCCTCACAACTGCCTGTAATCCCAGCTCCAGGGGATACAACACCTCGGGCCTCTGAGAGCACCTGCACTCACACACACACACACACACACAATACACATAATGTCAAAAAATTAAAATAAACCCAAAAAATCATTTATGTAGCTGGCAGATAAATACAAACACTGCAGGTAAAATAAATTGGTATGATAGAAAGGGTATGACTGAGGCAAGAACATTAGAAAAGTTCACATATGAGGGACACAGGCATATAACAAAATAAAAAGGGGCTGCTAAAACCCTCATTCAGCTCTGTAGCCTTTGTCGTGAGTTTATTCTCACTGTACATTGTAGCAGCATGTTGTATTAAGACTTCTGAGAATCCAGTTATGGCAGTGCATGTCTTTAATCCTAGCCCTCAGGAGGCAGAGGTGGGCAGATCTCTGTGAGTTCAAGGCCAGCCTAGTCTACAGAGCAGTTCCAGGACAGCCAGAACTGTTAACACAAAGAAATCCTGTCTCAGGGGGGAATTACTGCTGAGAAAATAATAAATGACTCTGACCTTTATCCTTATTCATAGATTAGACGTGTAATGGAAACCACGTCATTCTCACACAATCTCAATAAGCATGTAACAAAATGCAAATAGCTCTATACGTGAACTCTTAGATGAACCCCATCACATTGCCCTCAATGTAGAAATCCATTTTTAGGTTAGCCTTTAATCCCAGAGGCAGAGAAGGTGGGTCCCTGTGAGTTCTAGGACAACCTGGTCTAGAAAGCAAGTTCCAGGAATAGTCAGTGCTTCACAGAGAAACCCTGGCTAGAAAAAAAAGAAAGAAAGAGAGAGAGAGAGAGAGAGAGAGAGAGAGAGAGAGAGAGAGAGAGAGAGAGAAGAAAAGAGAGAGGAAGGAAGGAAGGAGAAAGAAACAAAAAAAACAAAAACAAAGAAAGAAGAAACCCATTTTTGCCAGGCATTAGTGGCACATGCCTTTAATCCCAGCACTCGGGAGGCAGAGGCAGGCAGATCTCTGTGAGTTCAAGGCCAACCTGGTCTATAGAGCAAGTTCTGGGACAGCCTCCAAAACAATACAGAGAAACACTGTTTTGGAAAAAAAAAAAAGAAAGAAAGAAAGAAAGAAACCCAGTTTTAAAAAGAAAGGTGGTAATTGGAACCTAGTGAATAAAATGCTTAAAAACAAGTAAACTTAGTAGAGGGCTGGAGAGATGGTTCCGCAGCTAAAGCTTGTTATTGTTCTTGCCAAATTTGGTTCCCAGCACTCAGGAGGCGCAGCTCAAAAGCCTGTAACTTCCTGTAACTTCAGCTCCCGGCATCTAATGCCCTCTTCTGGTCTCAGTGGGCATTACATACTTGTGCACTTACGTATGTATGTATGTATGTATGTATGTATGTATGTATGTATCTTGAAAAATCACATTTTAATCTAAATAAAACCCATTGTGCTAGAAATGTTAGTCAATGGTTGCATTAATAATATTAAAACCCATCCAGTCATTCACACATTTACTATCAAAAATGCTTCCTCTGCCCCTTATTGTGCTCCAGCCATTCATTAAGCTGATTGCAAGAGAAGGGAGGCACACAAAAAAATATAGCACACTCCCTAGGCTCTATAGTTGTATAATCAACTTAATTCTCATACTTGCCTCACCACATTTGTGTAAGGGCAAAGGAAGTTTTGTGGGTCCTGAACTTCATTGTCATATTTTGAGTATGGTACTAGCCAACAGTCTGGTACTAATCACTACAATATATAACCTTCTATTCACCTTGTTCTCGTCAAGATGGCACACCGAATAAAATGAAGCAAATACGTGCATGCTTTGAAAAAGATACTGACTCAACCACCCGCTTTCTGAGCGCACACTGTACAAAAGACACTGAAGACTTTTATTAGCAAGGATCCCGTCCTAGTGAGGCTGCCAGTTTAGAAAGCAAGACAAAAGACACAAGGAGTAAGTAACAAGTGAAAGGGTAGTAGGAGTTAATTTGTGCTATTTTGAAAACTATCGGTGAGGGAAACTGTAGATTTAAGTGGCATCATCAAGATGGGATTGATTCGGAAAGACCCAAAGGAGGAGAATAAAATAACGTAACTATCTGGAGGAAGCCAGGCAGTCATGCAGAACAAGCAAATATGGCTCACAAGGTTAGGGGCGGCAAGTAGAGGGTGGGATGGTGGCAGAGAACAGCAGAAGCTAAGGGAAAGGGTGGGGCCATGCATAAGGGCTCTGTTCTTCACTATGAGCTAAGAAGGTTTGGGGACATTTTGAGCAGAGGAGGAGCAAAATCTAACTTACCACTTTTAAATATCATCTTGCTACTATGTGGAGGGTTTTGGTAACTCTGGCCCACGTGGTAACAACACAGATGGTAAAGAATGTTTAGATCCTTAAAGTACTTTTAAAGGAAAGCCAACAAGGTTGGTTAGGGGAAGGCAGCAAATGAGAAAGAAGGAATGTGGTCAAGGATGAGGGTTTGAACTTGGCCACTGGGAAGGGGGAAATGGCCTTTGAAGGAAATGGGGAATGACACAGGAATGGGAATGGAGGGGATATGGCCCATTCACTTGTCTTGAAATGCATTATGCCTGAGATAGCTCCCAACACCCATGAGGAGATTTCTGCTCAGCTCTTGAGTCTGGGATGCAGAAGATGCTGGTAGAGTATCACAGAACAGGTGAAACTACCCTGGCCTGTCCTGGAGGAAGCAATGAAAGCTGCCTGCCATGGAGGACACTGCGTTGAAGATCTTTTACATGAATCCCTTCAAAAAGAAGTTCCCTTAAATTCTCTGGCTGGAAGTTTTTTAGTCTCATCATTAATCCCAGGGAATATGTTAAATACAAGAGAATGTGCTGCTTGCAGAGGGGGGAAAAAACTGAAAGATAGAGGGGAAACCAAAGAGCCCTGAGAGGAGAGAGAGTGAACCTGCTTGATTTTATTATTTACTTTGCCTTCATATGGTTAGAGGAGAATGGTCATCTACATCCTTGTGGAAGAAAGCTCACAGCACATAGACAATCTTATCTCCCTTCTAGGCAAGTCCTTCACCGAAAAACTGGGAGTTGAGCATGGTAGAGTTGAGCATGGTGGAGTGGTACAGGCTTGTAATCCAAACACAGGAGAGCCAAACAAAGGAGGTTTGAGGCTACAAAGGGAAACCCTATCCCAAATTAAGTTAATGATTAAGACCAAGAAGAGCTTCTCTGAGCCAGGCACCCTGCCTCCTAGACAACTCTGCCCCTGGTTAGGGCAAAATACAACATTCAAGGACAAGAGACATTGTTAGCCTAATAATTAGCAAGGATGGGTGCTATAAATAATATCCAGGATGAGGGAGGCTCTGTCCCTCTTCTATACACTCTTCCAAGCCTTACACTCTGGCAACAAACCTGAAAAACAGGCCTCGTGACATTTGTTGCTCTATTCTTTCCCCATATGTCTGCCCATGTGATCATCCTGGTATCCTTGGTTACCTCTGCAATATTCAAGTGACTCTCAAATAGGACACAATAAGCCAGTGATAGTTGGAGCTATGAGTAAATAGCCACTGAGCCATATGCTTTCTTCTCTAGGGACAAGAGGCAGAGTGAGACAATAAGGGAAAAAACACACTTATTCAACACTTATCAACCATTTTCTAGGTTTGGGGAGCTGTTCTGGGCCCTAGGGAGAAGATTCAGCGAAAATGCATTCCTGAAAGGACACAGACACTGTATTTTCTCAAGTTCCACACCTTTCTCACATCATATATTTTTACTTCAACCCAACAAGTTCCCAGGCAAAGAAAACATGCCTCTTAGTAGGTTGTTCTATCTCCTTGGAAGCAGTGAGTCTCAACTGGACAAGATTTTGCCCTGTCACTCAGGGGAGTGAGTATTGGGCAATATCTGGAAGCACTTGGGGTTTTCCCAACTGGAGGCAGTTTCGGGGAGGGGGGAAATGCTCCTAGCATCCAGTGGATGGTCGGGATGCCACAAGTCATCCTACACTGTTCAGGACAGTCCTCACGTCTACTCTAAAGAAATATTCGGTGCAAACTGGCAATTCTTTCTTACCTCGAAACGCTTTTTCTAAAAGCCTTCATTTTAGCCACTTTATCTTTTTATCTTTCTAGAATATACAACTTCATTTGTCCACTTTGTGTTCAGCAAGAAGATCATGGAGAACTGTTCATGACATTTGTTCATTAAGACATAGGAAGTAGGAGACAGACAGGACATGTACCTTCTTCCATAGCTTGCTGGTGGTCTTCCCAGGATCCCTTTCTTTCACCAATCAAGCCTAGAAAACTCTGTCCAGGGAAAAACAGGAGTTCAGAGCCAACAACTGACAGACAGCAGCATCTATTGTTCATCTTTCCCAGAATCCCTAAGGTCCCTTCTACATGTGAACTTCAGTCCTGTCGCCCAGCTATTCTCCTCTTATTTGATGTGCTGTAATCTCGTCCTCACCCCCTTTTTGCCTAACTGAATTCACCTGCTTCCCTCAAGATCTGGATCAAATGTTGACTAATTTACTCACTCCAGTTCTTCCAGGTGGTGGCAATAAACTACCCCGCTGGCCCAGCCCACCGAAACACACTCTCGCTTTCAGTCATTCTGCTCCTCCATGTTCAATAATGAAAACCATATGACTTTACATGATTCCCAGCTAAACTACATGCTCCAACAAGTACAATTAGTTTAGGGAGGGGAGCTATGTGTATTCATATATGTGTGTTCTCATGGAGAGGGGAGCACATTTGGTGGCATCAGGTGACAACCTTGGGTGTTGGTCCTTGGAGCCTTCCATATTTTTGCTTGGGTTTGATAAAGAACTTTGCCTCATGGTCTACATCCCCAAGTCTCCAGGGATCCAACTCTCTCTGCTTTCCATCTCAGTATCACTGGAGATGGAAAGGTATGCCCCCCCCCCCTCATGCCTAGCTTTTTGTAGAAGTTTTGGGGTTCCCAACCCAGGTCCTCACACTTGGAGGCAAGCACTTTCCCAACTGAGCCATCCCCCCTCATCCACCTGGTACCAATTTCTAATAAGAAAGAAATTTCTAATTTATTTCTAATCACGTCTGACTGAGAAGCATGCAGTCATTTGACTCAAATGACTTCAGGAGAGTGGTACTACATCTCAGACAACATGGCTTTAGAGATGTGTTTAAGAGCATTGATGGGGACACAATCAGAGTCAGCTAGAGAAATTTCTTGTGTTCTGAAAGAATCCTTTGTCTTCAGGCTTTAGATTGAAGGAGAAAAGGAGGAGAAGAAGTATGAAGTCTTGCTTCAGGTATAAGCAAGATAGTGGATTCTTTCAAAAGGAATGGATGAGGGCCTGGGAGAGGGCTCAGCAGGTGCTTGCAGCTAAACCAGAGGACTGAGCTCAATCCCCAGGACCCAAATGATGGCAGGAGAGAATCAACTCCCCCAAAGTGAACTCTGGCATCACACATGCTTAGCGGCATACACACACACACACACACACACACACACACACACACACACACACACGGTAAAAAACCATTTTACAAACAAAAATTGGATTGTGAAACTGGGTGGTGGTGACACACGCCTTTAACACTAGTGCTCAGGAAGCAGAGACAGGTGGATCTCTGTAAGTTCGAGGCCAGCTTGGTCTACAGATCGAATTCCAGGACAGACTCCAAAACTACAGAGAAACCCTGTCTTGAAACACACACACACAGAGAGAGGAGAGAGAGAGAGAGAGAGAGAGAGAGAGAGAGAGAGAGAGAGAGAGAGAAGAAAGAGTAGATTGTGAGAAACAATAATGGGTGCTTCTGAACGTGGAAAGAGAATAAATGAGGCCCGACTTTAACAAAAGTGATGACTCACCTTTGCTCAGCAGCAGAGAGAGGCCAGAGGAGCATGTGCACATTATTCTCTCTCTATCAAGATGAGAACAACAGCTCTTTGCCTTAGCTGAGGCCACAGAGAACATCAAAGTTTCCAGCACTCTTGCCTTCCCATGGAAAACACAGCTAAACCCAAACAGATGCCCCTATTTGCCTGTCATGATTACATAAAACTGGAGGACTGGGGGAATAGAAAAGGGGAGTTCAGGCATAAGCTGTCTTAATAGTTAAATGTCACTCAACTAGAATGCTGGATCACCTAATTCCTTACTGTTTGATCTTGAGCAAGTCATGGGCCTTGCTCGTGCCAAGGTCTTGTTGTTTCACTGAAACCCACAAGGATTAAATGAGATAATGTCTGTGAAGAACTTAACAAAATGCATGCATGTTGCATCAGCGGCACCCAGAAGATGACAGAGGAGAGCAGCCACCTCCCTTGCATGCACTTGCTCTGGTTTTCAACTTGCATGCCTTTCCTGTCATCGGATAAAATTTTCTCGGGCTCTCCAGGAACCCAGCTCCTTCCAGCTTGTTCCACGGCCTGTGTCTCATCTGAAGGACCCCCTTGGCTTCCTTTCCCTTGCTCATCTACCCTCAAAGTACACCTTGGGAGAGATGGTATGTTTAAAACAACCTGTCTGCAAACTCCAGGGTTCTGAGCAAAATGAGAACGTGACATTATGTGCCACACTGCACGAGAGTTCCCAAGGCGGAAGCAGGATTTTGCTGGCAGCAGTTGCAGTCATATAATGTAAAGCATGGACTATAAAACACCAGTTCAGTCACTTTGGGTTTGGTTATAACCACAGCAAAACGGGAGCTCACTCACACTCACAGTGACCTTTACACCTGTTTGGGTTTCTTAGTAACTTACTTTAACAGATTGTCTCTACAAGACAGGGTTTTATGACTGGTATCAGTCCAAAGGTAGGAAAAATGTGAACCAAGTGTGTTTAGTTTATTTTCTAGTGCATGTAATTTCCGTGAGATGTAACAACAGATGGGCTCCTGGAGAGAGGCTTTTTCTCTTTTCTTTTTTGAATAAAGAAAATAGCCAACAACCAGAAACCATAAAACAAATGCCTTTCCCAACTGGGAACGTACTCTCTTAATCAATTCACTCATCATCAAGCAAAAGAAGAAGTTCACAAAGCAAGTTTTTTTCCTCCCAGCCCATTCTCTGGTGTTTATGGGGCACAGCGTTATGAGCCTGTCTGTAGATAAAAATCATAAGATCCAGAAACAGAGCACACGATGCTGGCTGCCACAGAGTCAGAATGAAGATGGGAGAAGGAAGACTCTGTCATGCAAGCTAGAAATGGTCCTGGGAGCCTAGAAACAATGACTGTTTCTTTGCTGACCGTGCTCTATGAGGAAGATTGATAACCATTGCATATGTCACAGGTGTGTCTCTCATACATCTCAAAAATCCAAAACTGGATTCCCAAAGGCCTGAGAGGTTCTGGGGAGAAAGGGATACATTAGACTATTTGTCCTGTGGGTAAAACTCTCATAAACAAAGAGCTGTAATGACCCCTCTGCTGTGTGCTGGAAAAGAACAAACTGGGATCTAGAAACTTCCTTGCCGGGAGAGGGCAGGTATGAAGCCAGCCCTGTGAATATCTGCTTTGCTTTTCTATTTGCATGTATCTAGTTCCTCTTTATTTCCCCTGAAGTGGAAGTTACCAAAGCATCACAAGAATGCTGGTCTCACAATGTCCTATGGGCTCAGAACAAGGAAATCAGCTGAAAAGCACATAGCTGCCTGTTCTTGGAAATTTTGTAGCACAAGGAAAAGAAAGAGAAAATAGGGAGGATGAGATAAACCCCTCCGATTAAGTAGACATGCTGTATAATGTTTAGCCAAATTAAATCTCTTAACATTGACATTTACCCATCATTAATCCTTATGTAATTACAGCAGAGGAAAACACCTTCCTTTGGCAGGTGCAGGTATGGGCTGCAGGAAAGCCAGTTACCTTTCCCTACTGCAGGTTTGCCTCACCCCAGTGCTGGGGCTTAGATAAGTAAGTCCTTCAAAAGCCATGGATCAAGGACAAGTCAGAGGACCATCAGGATAAAGAGGAAAAAAGGCTAAGGCAGGAGGGCAGCACACACCTTTAATCCCAGGAGGTGGACCTGTCAGTTCGAGGCTAGACTCATCTACATAGCAAGTTCCAGGCTAACCAAAGATACATACTGAGACCTTGTCTCAAAAATAGATAGACAGATAGATGGATAGATAGATAGATAGATAGATAGATAGATAGATAGATAGATAGATAGATAGATGGAGTGGGTAGAGAAGGGGGGAGAGAAAGAGAAAGAGCTACCAAAGGACAAAGGAGAAAAATGTGAACAAAATGGGCTTAAAAGTACAAATGGCTGGAAAGCCATTTGTAATGGAGAGGGTGGAGCCAGGACTACAAGATGGTGCTAGGAAAGTTTGCCACCGCCTCTCCCTTCCTTCGGTGGGTTCCACACTGAGATCCTCCTTTTGAATGCCTTTGGTCTGTGAAGACGATGCTATCTGTTGCCTGAGGTCCCCAGATGTGCCAGGTGAGGAGTGATCCATGCAAATGGTTTCCTTGTGGTCCACCACTCCAGCAGGAAAGCAACCTATGTATCCACATGAAAATAAGACAACCTAGCCGCCCACTTTGCTTTACCAATTTCCATATCCAGTATGACAAGTTTTCCTGGGACAGACCTGTAACCACAGGCACATGCCTCACCGTGTTGAGACTCAACAGCAGGTACGGCGACCTGCACCCCTCATGACAGAGTCAGGCACACAATGCACACCCACATGAAAAATCAAGTGGGCAAAACTTTCCATGCTGATGCTTCCAAAGCACCAAGGCCTGGAGGAGAGTACAGGGAGGCCATGGGGAGGGCAGCACCTACTACAGAGGCAAGCCCAGACCTTTCCCTTTGCGGTTTTGCTCTGCTCTGTGCATTCAAGCAGGCATCTCAACAAAATGTGGGGTGAAAGACGTCACGCTAGAAGTTTCTGGGAATAAAAATGACTTCCTCTGGCTGCAGTAATCCCCAACTATCTCTGCCTGGTTCTCTCTGTGTACTGTTTCCTTTGGGAAAGAAGAAGGCAAAGGGATTCCTCAGTGTCTTACCCACACTGTAACTTTCTCTTCTCTCACTGGTGGGAGAAACTAACTGGTTAGCTGTAGGACACAGCCATTGTCCATTTCTGTGTGCCCTTTTCCAGTGCTTTCCTGAGTCCCAGGTGCATGTGGCAGGCGGTTCCTTCGAGCATAGTGGCTTTCACTTTGGATTTAGGACAGAACAGAGAAGTTTCTGGTCATCCCAGCAGCTCAGTAGCTTACAGCTGTCATCAGCACACCCACCAAAATCTTTACGTCTCAGAGTCCTCACATTGCCACCCTCCCAGAAGAATTAAATAAGCTAACTCGTGTGAAGGAGCAGCTGTGTCAGGTCCATGGAGACCTGGGCAATGTCGCTGTACCACCACATCACTTCAACCACCTGTACAAGGTCCTAGGCCCACAACAAGGCAGAAAGATGAGGAAGGCCTTCCTCCAAGGAGCTCACAGTCCTCTCTCAGAGGCAGAGCTGTCAACACACAATCATACCATAAGAAGTCTGACTTCCTATCTTAATTTTTCTAAAATGCCTTATATTAAAATATTCCAAGATGGGTATGGGCTTGCATGCCTGTAATCCCAGCACTTGGAGGTGAAGGCAGGAGGATCAGAAGTTAAAGGCCAGCCTCTTTTATATATCAAATTTGAGGCTAGCCTGGACTGCAGGAACCCTTGCCTTGGAAACAACTGTGTTTTAGACCTAACTTACATTAAACCCCAAATACAATTCTCCCAACACCACCTAAAACTAGGCACAGTGATACATGCCTATAACCCAGCACTCAGGAGGTAAGAGAATGAAGAATTGAAGGTCATCCTTGTCTACATGGTGAGTTCAAGGCCAGCCTGGGCTACATGAGACCCAGGAAAGAAGGTAAGAGAAAGAAAGAAAGAAAGAAAAAGGAAGGAGGAGGGAAGGGAGGAGGGAGGAAGGAAGGAAGGAAGGAAGGAAGGAAGGAAGGAAAAGAAAGAAAGAAAGAAAGAAAGAAAGAAAGAGAGAGAGAGAAAGAGAGGAAGGAAGGAAGGAAGGAAAGAAGGAAAAAGAAAGGGGAAGGGGAGAGAGAGGGAAAGGAGGGGTTTCAGAGGCATGCCTTTGATCAATTAATGAAACCTAAATGTTTTTTACCCCACATACTCTTCAAAGATCCATGAACTTGAGCTGCATGTTTTCATGGCAAGCCCCTGCTATCCATTTGTGTCTCAATCTCCTAACCTATCTGTTCCTGTATTGTTCTCTTGGGTAAAGAGGATGGAATGTTGTGGGCATCCTGAGACAGTCATTCTTGTAGTTGAAGCAAAACTGCTAACAATAAAAAGAAAAGATCTATACCCGCCCTCCTGAGTGCAAACGAATGTATCCACAGAGCCAGAACCTAGCCTGGGTGCAGACAAATGCATCCACAGAGCCATGAATCCAGGAAACTTCTACAAGCCTGTATTAACGGCTGGCTCTCAAGCTGTTAAATCATGTTAGAGGACCAATCAGTCTCCAGGGAGACCAAGGGTCGTATTCTGACACAATTCCCAAGATGCACAAGGCTGAATCACGTGGGCCATGTTGGACCTAGCAGTACCAAGTTTGACAAAATATCAAAAGCTTACTCTCTGCCACTTAAGCTTTCTATCACAATAACAACACTATGTACTTCTTCCAATGAAACTGGAAACAAACAAAAATCTTAAAAATGATTCCACCTCTACATGCTCCAAATTTTTTTAGGAGTCTCTATGACTGTTACTTTGATGTATATGCCAAACAGGATAAATCCATGCAAGGCAGCCTGCTAATGAACACAAGGAACTTTATGTAATGCTAATAGCCGGTTGGGCTAGTTTTATGGGTGTGTGTACATTTAATTTTGAGTTGAGCAATATCCAATTTGGCAGTGAGATAGAATAATACAAGTCTTTCTGCTTGTTTGTTTTAATTACTAACAACCACAGAAAAACTATTCACTGCAGCCAAAGGACTTAAAACAGAAGTGAAGCCCCGAACTTGTAGACTGTCATTAATACACCAGAAATGGATGTTGTTTCAGGAGTTGCAAAAGCTAAGTGTGATGGTGCACACTTTTAATCTCAGCACTCATGGTCTCTGTGAGTTCGAGATCAGCGTGAACTACACAATGAGTTCCAGACCAGTCGGAGCTGCATAGTGAGACCCTATTTCAAAAAAAGAAGAAGAAGAAGAAGAAGAAGAAGAAGAAGAAGAAGAAGAAGAAGAAGAAGAAGAAGAAGAAGAAGAAGAAGAAGAAGGGAAGGAAGGAGGGAGGGAGGGAGGGAGGGAGGGAGGGAGGGAGGGAGGAAAAGAGGGAGGGAGGGAGGGAGGGAGGGGGGATGAAAATAAAGAAAATCAAAGGGAGAAAATTGACAGAAGTGATAACTAAGAAAGACGAATTGATAAAGACAGATGATATATACCAAGTTTTTGAGAAATTACTTTCTTTTTCAGCTGGGCTACAAACAAGACTCTGAAAATAAAAATGCAGTGAACTAGTTTTTTTTTTTTTTAAGACTTACTTATTTTGCATGTATGAGTGGTTTGCCTTCATAGTATATACGTGAATCATGTGTGTGCCTCTTTCCCATGGAGGTCAGAAGAGGCACTGGCTCCCCTGACACTTGAGTTATGGGTGATTGCAAACCACCTTGTGTATTAGGAACCCAACCCAAGCCCTCTGCAAGAACAAACACTCTTTACAGAAGGACATCTCTCCAGCCTCCCAGTGAATTAAGCTTGAGGAGGAGGATTTTCCCTAAAGCTCTGCTCACAAGGGGAGTTTTTCCAAATGGTTTTCAATGAGCTAGCTTACCTTGAGAGTCAGAAACAGAAACACTAGCTCAATATAGTGCCACTTGTCTGTCCATGCTCCCTGGGTGACATCCTCGCTGGTCTCTTGTTGCTATCCCTGCATCTTCACTCTTAAGGCTCCTTCTGCTTGGAATGCTCTCTCTGTTTCCAACACAGCCATGCCTTCTTCCCTAGTCAGGGCCATCTAAGTCTCCATTCTAATGGCAGCTTCCCTGAAAGCCATTGTCTGTCTGTCTGTCTTTGGTACTCAGAACTTACTTCTACCTAGATTTGTGCTTTTAATAGTTTGGAGTCTGTTGCTGCTGGGTGTGGCGATGGGGGTGGTGGCTCACGCCTTTAGTCCTAGCACCCAGGAGGCAGAGGCAGGCGGATCTCTGTGAGTTTGAGACCTGCCTGGTCTACAAGAGCTAGTTCCAGGACAGCCTCCAAAGCCACAGAGAAACCCTATCTCAAAAAAAAATAGTTTGGAGTCTGTTGCATGAATATATCGTTCAATGTAAGCTTTGGGAGAGAAAGACTTTGTCTGATTGTCCAATGTTATGTCCCTATCTGTGTTGCTGGATATACAATTAACATCAGAGAAGAAGTGATGACTATTATCAAGACTTCTTTTACAGCTGAGGAAAAAGTTATTTCTTGGAGGTTAAGTAAGGGTCAAGGAGAAAATGATGAGCATCTGAACACCTTGCCACCAGCCTGCAGTCCTGATTGTCTGGCAGTTAAAAGTAGACCCGGTGAGGCTAGAGAGTTAGCTTGGTGGTAAACAGTACACAGTGTCCCTGAGGAGGACCCGAGTTTGGTTCCCAGCACCCACATTGGGCAATTCACAACTGCTCATAACAACAGCTTCCCCTGGGGTAAGGAACCACCAACTATGGCCTCCTAAGGCTTGTACACACACGTGCTTTTCATCTCTCTCTCTCTCTCTCTCTCTCTCTCTCTCTCTCTCTCTGTGTGTGTGTGTGTGTGTGTGTGTGTGTGTGTGTGTGTCACACACATACACATAATTTTAATAATAAAAATGTTTAATTATGCGTATTAGAGTTTTGTCTGTATGTATGTCTATGAACCACACTCAGGCCTGGTACCTGGGGATATCAGAGAGGGCATTCAATTCTCTGGAACTGGAGTTATAGATAGTTGTAAGCCACACTGTGTGAGCGCTGGGAATTGAATCTGGGCCCTCTGCAAGAGCAACAAGTGCTCTTAACTGCTGAATTTTCTCTCCAGACACCCCCCCCCAAAAAAAGCATCCTCAACTGAGTTTACACGGAACTGTATACAGTTGAAATAGGAGTTGTCCCCGTGGGGCCCTGATTTTTACTGGGGTTTCATTTTTCAGGGTCCTGTCACTCTTTGGCCAGAGTCCACACTCCTTGGCTGGCATGTAAGCTCTTTTTACACCTATGTCCCCACTCATCTGTGCTATATCTCATTCCAGGTGAAGGGCTCCTGGGCAGAAGCCCGTCATTCTTTTTGTACTTCCATGGTTTGGCCAGTGCTGAGAATTTCCTGTCCCACCATCATCTACTTCTCCATCACAAGTTCAAACTTTTAAAGCCTTTTACTTAATAACCTTCCCTCAGTCAAAAGCTCCATTGAGTCTGAACTGTTAAAATTATGACACCCTATATGCCATAGGACCCATGAACCCACCCATTAGTCACTTTATGCTGTATGTATGCATGGTCAGGGCAAAGAGAAGTCTTACGAAAGTTGTCAGCTAACACTGTGAGAAAAAAAAAAAAAAAAAAAAAAAAAAAAAAGCCTGGGTATGGTTCATCTCTTTCCCCCAGGTCTCTATCTTAGGGCAAAGGGTTTAGGTTAGCACTTTATTAAACTCTGTTTCTTCATGGAAAACTTAGAATGAAGCACTCCATAAGAACAACTCTAGGAAACCTACTGCCCTAACCTTTCTGAAACTGTAGGTCTTAGTACTATCCAGACACACATTCGAACAAGCTATTTCTTTCCCAAAGCAGCCATCTTTATGGATTGATAAGATAATTTCACTCCGTTTCCTCTTCTGTGAAAATGGGAATGACCATTGTAACCTACCCCCTGGGTTGTTTTGTGGGTTGAGTTGTAGCATCATTAACAGCATCTGGCCTGTGTGTTGCTTGTGACCACCACATGATGTCTTCCCTGGAGTAAGAGGAACCCATATAATAGACAACTAGCACTGGCTGCTATAATGAATGGCATATATTTGGTGGTTAGCTGGTGTTCAGCCTAGAGAAGTGAAAAGCATCTCAATTTTGTTTTGCATCTTTATGACATCTGAAATCCCAGCTCCCAATGGATTTATGCTCATCGAGCTAGTGAACCCTCATGCCCGCCCAACTTAGAGCTACTGATACATAAATGAGTGCTGCTAATGGGTATCCCCAGTGACTCACAACACACACCTGTACGCATCACACCACATATTCAATCAAAGCAGGGCAGGGAAGATCAAAGTGAGAAGCCAGTGTTCTCTGGGATTTTATGGTGATGGTTCTGAGAGATCTATGGGACTCTTACCATGAGACTCAAAGCCAGAAGACTACTACCCCATTCTCCCTCCCCAGAAACTTAGGTCTAGCATTTCTTCCTTCTACCATTCTATCTCCCTATCCTACAACCAACACGCACAAGTTTAAAAACCAATCTCCATTTATGAGTCATTCATATTATTAAATATGAGTGGCAGTCTCTTTAACTGAGGTAGCCCACTTGCTAGTTAGCTTTTCATGCTAGTTATTTTTTTGTCAACCCGATACAAGCTAGGATTATCTGAGAAGGGGGAACCTCAGTAAAAGAAATGCCTCAGTCGGATTTGCCTACCTGGCAACTACAGAATATTGAGATCAGGAGAATTAGTCTTCCTCAGACTCAGAGATGAGCTCCCTAACTGGTTATCCAATACCACATGGTCAGTCTTGAAATCATATATATTCAAGCATTACTTGGTAGATTTTGTGTGTGTGTGTGTTTGTGTGTGTGTGTGTGTGTAAAAACAATTAAAGAGACAATGAAGTCAGGCATGATAGGCCACATCTTTAATCCCAGCACTCGGCAGGCAGAGGGAGGTGGATCTCTGAGTTCAGAGACAGCCAGGACTACACATAGAAACCCTGTCTGGAAAAACAAAACAACAACAACAAAGAGACAATGAATTTAAGAGGAACCAAGACAGGAGGGTAGGCAATGAAGACGAGAAAATGATACAACTATATTCTCATTGAAATACGTAAAGATTGGCCTGTAGTAGGCAACTCTATTCAGCATTCTCTTGATTAATGATTGATGTGAGAAGGCCTTGCCCACTGAGAGCATTGCCACCCCTGGGCAGGTGGTCCTAGGTTATAGAGAAAACCAAGCTGAATTAATCATGGAGAGAGAAATCCAATAAGTGGCATTCTTCTATGGCCTCTGCTTCAGTTACTGCCACCAGGTCCCTGCCTTGAATTCCTACACTGAATTCCCTTCATGATAATCTGTAAGCTGTAAGATGAAATAAACCCTTTTCTCCCCAAATTGCATTTGGTCTTGATATTTATTGCAGCAGTAGAAAGAACACTTACCTTCCCTCTGAGGAACATGTGTTTTGTAATTCGTTCTTATGTTTTCCTACTAAACCTATTCTCATGTCTTAGACTCCACCATTCCTTCCTACTGTAGCTCAATTCCTAAGGTCTGTATTCAAACACCTCCCATTTGGATGACATCTGTGACATGACCATGGTGAGAATGATGCTGATGCTAATGAGGGTGATGATGGTACTGATGATGACAGTAACACTGAGCACTTACTATGAGCCAGAAAGACTAAACTCAGGGACATAGAAATAAAACGCTTCACAACAAGTCAATGAATAAGATGTCATTAGCCTCATTAACTCATGAGGAAACAGACGTAGAGAACTTACATAACTTGGTACAGTTACATAGCTAAGAAATGACAGAGCCAGAACTTAAAACAACCTGATTCTACACGCCCATGATTCTAACCACTCTACTGTACTATCTCCCCTTAAATAACCCATTTTCATTAATATTATGATGTCAACTGGTATATTTGGCCTATAATTTTACATGTTCCTCTCAACATGGCTGCATTTGGCAAAACCAGTGAATTCTCTTGACTTCTACACAGAGAAACCTACCCTGTAACTTGGGAAGATGGACAAGACCATGAAACAGAATTGAACATTGGTATGGAATAACACTGAAAGTGTTTGTATTCATGTTCTTGAACAGCAGTATAATGAAGCTTGGTTGACTTACTATTTCTGTCCATTTTCATCTGAGAGTTTAAAAAGCTATCTAAGCATTTTTCTGGACTTCTTTCAGATAAGCATAACTATATGACTGAAAGAAAATTTGTTAGAAGTCTCCAGGTTGGAAGGAAGAGGTAAAGAAGCTTCTAAAACAATGTACTTCTTTCAAAAAGAAAAAAAATAAGTGTCATTAGTTGTGTTCCATTCTCCTTGTGGTTGCCTAGCAACAAAACAGCCACCTTAAGACAGTAAGTCAGCATGCTAATTCTCTGAGGGTGACCAAGCAGAAAGTTAGAGTCTTGAACTCTGAGGACATCCTTGAACGTCTGCTCATCCACTTGTATGTGAGATAATTGTCTCTATTGCTTAAGGCAGTTAGTCAGCATACTTGCAACACAAAGCATTCCTTCCTGATAGGATAGCAACAATGAAGGGTTGGTATCTCATATTTTGGATTCAACTATCCTAAGAAATCCTCTCCTATATGAAGATAAACCCTTTAGGAGTGGTCCCATGGGCTCTAGCTCAGGAAAAGCCCAACATCTCTCTGGTGGGTGCCACAGCAAGACAAATCCCCAGTAATCATCCCAGAATGAATGGCACTGTAACAAATTTCACTTAATCTGACACATTTGAATGAAGCAAAACACAAGTTGAAGCAAAAGTGGTCACATCTAGCCGGGTGTGATGGTCCAGCACCTTGGAGGCTGAGGCAAGAGGATGGGTAGATAATTCAAGGTCACCCTGAGCTAATAGGAAGACCTGTCTTGGCATATTATCCCAACTTCCCAGCCACCATATTTTCATTTGTGAGTTGAGAGGGGTGATGTGACAACTTCTACTTAGTTTTGAATTTTGTTTTCATTTTTAGAGGCAGTGTCTCATGGAGCCCAACTGGCCTAAAGCTTCCTATGTAGCTAAGGATGGCCTTGAAGCCCTGATACTCCCACCTCCACCTCTTGCATGCTGGGATCACCATCATGTGTCACCACATTTGGTGTGACAACTTCTTGAAGCAAAGACACTATCTGGAATGCTCCAGCTCTTTGACTCCACATGTTTTCCCTCTTTAAGATGAAAACACCTGACTCAGGGGTCAGTACACTCTCCTACCCATAAAGAGCATGAAAATACAGCTGGATGCCTCGACTGTCTGAGTACATGGAGTGCACTCTGCATGGAGTGCAAAGGTAAATATTCCTTAGCAAATTATATGGTAAGAATTGCAGCCAAAGGATCTGCTGACATCATTAGCCAAAGTTCAACCAAATCAGAGGACAGATGACTGTTTACTGTATTTAGTGTTCTTGGTGAGATGAGGAGGCCAAGGGCTTCAGCTGCTCCCCAGCAAGGGACTTTCAGAGAAGGCTCATCTGAGGAAGAAAACAGAATAGACTCTGCCCAAGGGTCAGCTCCACGGCATAGTGCCCGTCATTCTGCTGCGTTGTTTATCACCAAACAGACCTAGACCGCCCCTGTGCCAAGGCAACTTCATTTCATTTCATTTTCTCCCTTTTGTCACTGCCATCTGCTGTCTCTGGTGGCATAGCTAAGTTATAAAATAAGCTAATCTCACGCCTTTATGTCAATAGAGAGTGCTAAATCAAGAAAGTACAGTAGTATTTGCCTGGATAATAAATGCAGAATAAGAACCATCCTGAAATTCTCCATAGTCCTTTTTCATAATAAGGAGTACAATAGTCAAGGGAGCTATTGAAAACTGTGTGCCCCAGGTGTCATTTAGACATGCAAAGAGCTTGCAGATGACTGTTGCATGCCGTCTGCCTTTGAGAAGCTTATGCCGAATGCTGCCTACAGAGCTCACCTCAGGGAGGCCAAGCAGTGGGCACCCAGTCTGGGGCTCAAGGATGTACGGGCTAACCAGCTCGACCTGTTGCCAGAGGCTTCTGGAAGTAGACCATGATCTTCAAAGACACTATACCATGGCCAAGCGAGAGCTGGGTGTAGAACATGTAGAAGGAGCTCTCACGAAGGGCACTGGGTAGCCTAGAAGGAACTCATCCTAGAAGTTCCCATAGGAACTCCAACCCCTCTGCTGCCAGACCTCCAGCCCCAGCACAAACCACTACTTGAGAAGCTGCCACAGCTACAAGCGGTAGGTTACATGGAGGCTCTACCGGGACGGGAGGGACCAGGCTCCTGCCACAATGGAGGAACACAGGCCCATGAGAACCCCAAAATTCTACACCTTCCTTGAGATGGGTAGAGGTCTGGGACACCCTAACTATGGACAGAAACTCTACCCGAAGCAGCTCCAACTCAGAAAACAACTGGGTCGCCTTTATTGGAGAACTTGGAAGGTTCCATGAGTCTAATGTATGGCAGTCCAGAAAACTATTAGTCCACAAATATATTAGAAAGGAACTGATTTCCACTAAAATATCTAAAAAGGCTACAAGGAAGAATCCAAACGTGGACATGGCCGGCAACTCATATTTCTGTGTTCTTCCTGTTGGGGAAGGGGGTGTCCAACCTTGCTCACACATAGGGAAGGCAGAGGAGGATGTCAAATGTTCTATCACTCTCCCTTGTAATCCTTTATACTCTCCATCATATTCCTTTGAGGCAGGGTCTCTCACTGACCCCAAAGTCAGTGGGATGGGCTACCCAAAAGCTCCAGAATCCTCTTTTACCTGTCCCTGCCCTCCAACATTGAGGTTGCAGACATGTGAGGCCACACCCAACCTTTAGTGGAATGGGATCTGGGGATTTAAACTCAGGTCCTCATGCCTGGGTATCGAGTGCTTTTACCCAGTGAGCCATGGTCTCAGCCGCCCTGTGTTCTATTATAAAGTATGCTGTCCAGCATCTGGAGTATTGAACTACACAGAGCGCAACTTAGATTAAGAAGCAAAATACTAAGTTGATATTTTTGATGAACTACTAGGGATCTTCAGTCTCACAACAAGAACACTGAAGGAAGTATATTTTGACTTCCTGATGGCTGTAACCTTGCCTTTGCCTCACATGTGTAAGTAAGGGGAGAGGACAAAGGACTCCAAACCAGGAGGATGACAACATGCGTAAAGACAGGGCATGCCTCTGCTAGCCTTGGGCTAAACGTCTGCCACTATCTAATCCTACCAACTCCCGGGAGCTCTGCACTCCATAATCGCCATTCCATAGAAGTCCATCCTATGCAGTTGCTTCCTCCCTCAGCTCTTACTTTGGGTCCGTCTCCAGCCACTCCCTAGTCAGTGTTCTGGTCCTTGCTACTGACATGCATCATCCATTAACTCTAGATGTTCTATTTGATGGAAGAGACAGAAAGAGGAAGAGAGAGGGGGGAAGGGAGGAAGGGAGGAAGGAAGGAAGGAAGGAAGGAAGGAAGGAAGGAAGGAAGGAAGGAAGGAAGAAAGGAAGAAAAGAAGAGAAAGGAAGGGAGAGAGAGAGGAGTTATAAATGATGGTGAAATGCTGTCTGATGCTCAGGAAATAGCGGCTGAGAGGCCACAAAGATCTGTTTAGAGTCATGACCACTTAGCAGGCGCATGGTCACTGGGACTTTATGACCATTAATTAGTTTACACTCCCAGACCCCTCTAAGGCATCTCTTATCTCCATTTGACAAATAGAGCAAGATGAAAAAGCAGAAGAATTGACTAATTGACTGAGTTTCAATAAGAGGGGGAGATAGTGGAAGGCTGTGAAAAGCAAGCCCCATTGTACAGCCCAGACATCCTGTATGCGAGGCTTTCGGAAGCACAGTAGCACCGAGGCTTTCCAATCCAGGAGGGGCTTAGAGAATCTCCAGTTTCCAAACCTCCAGAGATGAGAGGTTTCCTCAAGGTCATACTGTGACTAAGGCAAGACTGCCTGGCACCCAGGTGCCTGGCTTCTGGAGCAGGACTTACTCTCCCATGTTGAGGAAACAGCAGAGACAAAGTCGCACAACTTACTTATGGCAGGGTGGTTTCTAAAAGCCCGAAGAAAGAGCAGAGCCCCTGGACATTTTCTGTATTGTACAAAGGCACTTGGCCAAAGGAGCAAGCCATAACTGAAATCCACCCTGCGTCCTCCAGACAAGGTATCTGCTCAGGTAGAATCCACTTGCCTGTGATCCACCTGGCTCTTGTCATGGAGAAAGAGAGTGCTTTTCATCACTTGAGAGGCCTGGAAGACCGAAGCACTTGAAGCTCCAGTCTCTTGGCTCCTTTCCTGTGGCTGGGCAGGAAAGATAAGTTGTCTTTGGAACATAGTAAAAGGAAAACGAAGAATCTTTTGTAGCTTCCAACTTCTGTGGCTTTACTGTGTACCAAACAGAAGCCAATGTGCCTGACTGCCTGGCTAAAAAGTTCCACTGGGGTACTGTGTGTGCACGCTTAATGTAGTCTGGCAAATTCAAATCCTCAATTAAAACCTTTTATTTTTCATGTCTAGAGATTGAACCCAAGACCATGCACACACTAAGTGAGGACATAGCCACAGAGCTACACTTCCTATTCCTTCCTTCCTTCCTTTCTTATTTCTTCGTCCCTTTCTTTCTCTCTTTCTTTCTTTATTCCTTCTCCTCTTCCTTTTTTTTCCCCCTTTGGAAACAGGGTCTTACTGAATTGCACCAAGCTGGCCTAAAGCCTGCATGCCTAAAGCATGCAAAGCCTCCTACCTTAGTTGCCCAAGGACCTGGGATTACAGGTCTGCACCATTTTGAATATTTTAAACACTTTTGAAAGAGTTTTGAACATAGGAGGATTACAAAATAATTCTTCAAGAAGTACAAATGGGCCGAGCACAGTGACACATGCCTATACCTATAGTGCTAGCTACTCAAGAGACTGAGGCAGATGGACCATGAGTTCAAGGCCAGCCTGGGCAACTTATTGAGTTCCTCTCTCAACCCCAGACCAGGCACTGGTAGTATAGGCACCTATAATTCCTGCATTCAGGAAGCTAAGGCAGAAGGATCGCCTTGAGATCAGGGCCAGCATGGAGTATATAGTGAGCTCAAGGCCTTCCTGGGTATATTGTAAGACCATGTATCAAAAACCAAAAGAGGAGGAGCTCAGAGTTCAAAGCCCAGTGCAATAATAATAACAACAAAATAATAATAACAGTTGCCTTCTCCTCCATAACTACTGCAGCATGTGGTTGGTCTTATATCTAAGACAAAAAGTGAGATAAGCGGCTGAAAATCTATGCCTATTGGCTCTAGGGGACAGACTGCCAAAACAAACTTTTCATATTAGCTGTTGGCCACCCAACTCCTTTTCTAGAAGAGGTAGGCATCACAGCCGCAGGACTCCAAGGGCTACCACCTGGGTGGCCACTGTTCAGCCAGACCTCCTCTCCCATGTACCCAGCACCAGGCCAGTGTCATGGTGACAAGTGGAATTGTTCAGTCAGGGCTACACAGGAAAACTCTGTGTCAAAAAAAGCCCCAAACCCCCAAACCAAAACTAAAAACAAACAACGAGAATCCCCCTTAGCCATCTCTCTATCTCGGCTCACACTATTGCTCAGTCTCCAGTTGTCTAAGGTGGAAACATCTGATTCTTTTTGGATCTTTCTTCTGTTGTCCCTCTCTTTGTGGACACTGCTCACAGGATGACAGGTGGCTCCGACAATAATGTAACAGTGTAGGAGCAACCTTTTTCTTGAATTGAGTTGGAATCTTTTTCGTCACCCAGAGATAGGTGATTACTTAATACATTGTCCAGACCAGAGCATGCTGAACTAATAGGCCTATCCTTCCTTAGAAAACAGAGATACGGGATCAATACATCAATAAAGAACAGTGCCTTGTCCACAGTAGATGCTCAGTAAATACTTCATTGGTTGGCTTTGTGTGTCTGTGTCGTTTTCCTTGTGTTTAGGTAATACCACACTATACTTAAGTTTCATTCTTTTGTTGTTCAGTTTTAGGGATTGGCTGCTTTTTCCTTCTGCTTTGTAGCTAAAATTCTATGTAGAAAAAAAAAAAGATATTAGGTTCTTTTCCTGACCACTTTTGAGCTTCCTCCACCCTTTGCCTGAAAAGGTATCTTGAAGCATATCACAATAAACTATAATAATGCATTCAGTCATTTGACAATTTTATAGTGAGAACTTAACCTTTTTTTTTTTTTTTTTTTTTTTTCAAAACAGGGTTTCTCTGTATTGCTTTGGAGGTTGTCCTGGAACTCGCTCTGTAGGCCAGGCTGGCCGCCAACTCACAGAGCCTGCCTCTGGAGTGCTGGGATTAAAGGTGTGTGCCACCAACACCCGGCTTTATAGTGAGAACTTCTAACATCCCAAGCCCTGTGCAAGTGTCTGTCCTGCTAGAAGCTGCAATACAGATTGGCCAGAAATGACCCCAGGGCAGCAGGAGCTTTCAAAAAGGCTCGAATTATAAATGGTCATGTTATGAGCCATCCCCAAACTCTTCCTCCCAGGTTTTTCAAGTATACCAGCCATCTGCCCCTAAAATCTCAGGATTGTCTAAGACCCCTACTCTCCCCGACACTACTTAGCTAAGAATCCAATGTCACTAAATACATTCACTGCTACTTCTCACATCTTTCTCAAACTCCTCTGCTGCCTTCTTCCCTGGGAAGAGAATTTGAAGCTGGCTTTTAAGCATTTGGTTGTAGGATGTAGAGAATTTGGTTGTAGGATAATAGAGGAACCTATACGCTAGGAGGTGCTGTCCAGAGCAGGAGCATAGCGGTAAAGGGAATGAGAAGTGAGTGGATACCAGAAACAGAGCTGAAAGAGCCTGGTTACTGAGTGGAAAGCACAGTGAGGACAGATGGAAAGTAAAAAGAGAAGGGGAGACCCACTTGTGTGGTTTGCACTCTTCCCCAACTGGTGGGGCCGCCAGAAGGAGGAATATGTTTCCAGGAAGACAATGAGGATAATAGGGGCGAGCTTTTGAGCACTGGTTATTTGAGTGCCTTCGGGCATCCAAATGGAGACTCAAGAGAGCAAAATTGTATGCTAGTTGATGGTATTGGAAGCACAGAAATGGATACCCTGGAAGTGGAGATATTAGAAAGAACTGTAAAGAAAACCAGTGTCAGAGAGAAACTACAGCAAAGACTGGGCTGGGTTGTAGCTCAGAGGCCAAAGGATTGCCTAGTATGTGTGACCCATGTATCACACATAGATCTTTGGTACCCCCAAACCAAAGAATTTTTAGAAATTTTTAGAAAGAATTGAACAGAAAGTCTTCAAAGTAAACTGTCTGGGACACCAAAGTAAGTAATCAACAGTGTCAGCACTGTCCACAGATCAAATCACAGAAGAACTGAAGAGTGAATGTCACAGTCAGCAATGTCATAACCTCAGATTACTTTTCACAAAATCCAGTGACATGTTTCTAGGAGGCATAGGGCTCCTTGGAGGACCAGGAGGCTGTGGGTCACAGAGCTGGCTTTCTATGGGTTGAGCTGCCATGTTTACAAGCAAAACACAGAGGCCCAGAAAGCCTCCTTCCTCGTGTACCAAGTGAAACAAAACAAAAAGCCACTATAAATACTCCAGTGCATAATGAGCTGTGCTAGGTTATACAGAGAGCTCGGGTTTTCTGAAATGAATGCTGTGGATTGTAAAAGCCATGCTTTGCCCAATGTCTACATTTTGAGGTTATTGGTACACCTTAGAAAACTACTCACAGCCGGGTGGTGGCAGCACACGCCTTTAATACCAGCACTCAGGAGGCAGAGGCAGGCAGATCTCTATGAGCTCAAGGCCAGCATGGTCTACAGAGCTAGCTCCAAGACAGCTAGGATTGTTACACAGAGAAACTCTGTCTCAAAAAACAAAAAACAAAAAAAAAAGGAAGAAAACTACTCACAGACAAAATGGCCACGAAAGAGACTTACTTAGAAACGATTTTCATTCCATTTTGGTGGTGGTAGGTTTTGTTTTTTAGACGGGGCTTCACTCTGCAGCTTAAAATTCATTATACAGCCCAGGCTGGCCTTGAAGTCAGAGTAATCCTCCTGCCTCGGCTCACAAGTGCTGTTATTTAGTTTATGATTTTATTTTGTTTGGTCTTCTCTTGCTTGGATTATGTGGACAATGGCCTCAACTCTCCCATTCACTCTGGGTCTACAGACAACCTCCTGAGACAGGGTTTTCCTTTATGTGGCCCAGACTGGCCTCCATTTTCGAATCCTCCTGTCTCTGCCTATCAGGTGATGAGATTTTGGGTCCCACTTTTAGAAAATCTTTTAATGTGAGAAATGATTGAGGAGACTGGTGAGATGGTTATGTGGTTAAGACCACTGGCTTCTCTTTCAGAGGACTTGGGCTCTATTCCTAGCCCCCGTGTCATAGCACATAACCATCTAACACTTCAGCTCCAGGGAATCCTATGCTCTCTCCTGGCCTCCTGACCTCCAAGGGCACCACGTACACAAGTGGTGCACAGATATACATTCAGGCAAGACATGCATATGTGTAAGGTAAAAACAAAAGCATTAAATGCATTTTTAAAGAGACAGCAGATTCAAGAGCCTATGGCTCTTGAGGTAAAATCATAGGTAAGTCAAGATACCTATAACAGTAACCATCAAATGCTTGGGGCCGTTGACAAGGAGGGATTTCTGTTATTCTTAAAGACAGATCAAATATAAAGAAGGAAGAGATTACCTTGTGTGTGGGTGGGTGGGGTCTGTTCTTGTCAATAACTGCCAAAAGACCAAGAAGCTGCTGTGTTCCCCACCTTGTCCATGATCAAGCAGAAGTCAAAGGAGTGCTATGGGATGAGATTTCAGACTTGGTGGCTTCTTTTTAGTACTATTTATTTATTTATTTATTTCTGTGTGTGCATGAAAGGAATGGTATGTGCACGTTGAGTGCAGGTGCCCTTGGAGGCCAAAGGCCTCAGATCGCATAGCTGGAGTTACAGGCAGTTGTAAGGGTACCGGAAATCTAATACAGTCCTCTGCAAGAGGCGAACGTGCTCCTAATCGCTGAGCTGCCTCTTCCAACCACTAAGATGTCTTTTAACTCTGAGGTTCTTTTACTCCGTTTCAGAGATGGGTCACTTTTTCTCTATAATGATTTTTGAAGTGTTCTTGGAAGAAGAGGCGTGCCCCTCTAGCACAACAGCTGGGAATGCAGTGCAGAAGAGGGAGAGAAAGGGTCTTTCCTCCAGGGTGACAGATTGTCTTCCTGAAGCTGGCTGCTCACACAAGGCCAGGAAGTCACCAGAACCAAATTGACAAAAGCTTTCAAATGCCAGCCTGTGGAATCTGAGTGAGATCTTTCAGGCCACAGGGAGTTATTGAAGATGTTTGTGCAAGGAAATACAATTCAATTAAGCAAGGCTTCAGGGAAGGCTGTCTGGCATTTACTTAGGATGGATTAGAAATGAGCAAGACTGAAAAAAAGCAAGGGAATTATTAAGAGGGATAAGAAAACAAGAATTCAGACTTGAGGAATAGGAAACATAGAGACTGGAACAAAGAAAACCTCGGGAAAGAAAAAGCCATAGTTCTTGATGGCTGCATACATTGAGAAAAAAGCAAAAGGAAGAATCAGATGCATGATGGAAGAGAGTGAGTGAGTCACGCCCCTCCCAGAACTAGGTCACCAAGCATGGCGATGCGTACTTGTAGTCAGAGCACTGAGGAGACCGAGGCTGGAATGCTGCAAGTTTGAGGCCGGCCTCAGCTACACAGTGGGACCCTTGGCAAGCCAAAACCCCAAACAAGTAAAAAAAAAAAAAAACAGGGCATTGGACAAGTCATGACCCCAACCTAGAAAGCCAGTTCTTGGGGGACCCTGGCCAAGAAAACATCTCCAAGTTCTGAAGTCCCTGCCAGCCAAAGTGGAATATTACCAGCTGCTATCTCAGAGGAAACTGGGTTCCTTACTTTCCTAAATGAGCCAATCTGTTGCAGCAGCAACCAACACACATGACAGGCACTTAGCCAAGCATAAAGCCACAGGCCTAAAACGTGGGAGTGTACAGATAGACCATCTCCAGCCCTCAGTTCCCTGTTAAGAGGGAGTTCATTCACACACGGAGCCAAATGAAGAAGGAAACCCCCTCCCAACTTCTGAACTGCCCAGTCTCTATGCACCTGTCTGGTAGTTTTTAAACGCATAAATCTATGACAAGATTTGCTTTCTTACAAGGAAATGGGGCAGCGAGGAACACTTTAAAACACAGGCATTTTTTGAGTTAGTACTTGAGATAATATTGGGGGAGAAAAACTCTTCAGCAACTTAAGCCCCATCTATGTCAAAAAGGTAAATATATGCAGAGCTGATGAATTTGAACAATGTCGAAAACCAGGCTGGACCATTCAGGCTCCTAAGCCTGTTTTTCTCAACGGTGGATGGTTTTATTTTGTTTGGTTTTGTTTTTGCTTGGATTATCTGGACAATTGCCTCAACTCTCCCTTTCATGCTGGGTCTATAGACACAGCCTCCTCGGTGTGCTATTTTTATCATGCTCCAATAAGGACTGAATACAATAGGGTACCTTTAAACAAGCCTCACGAACAGGCTTAAGCCAGTTGAAAGGATTTGTTTCCTGCACATATATTTTTCCATGATGCAGGAAAATGAGCAGCGCTCAGCCCTCCCAGCTAACAATCCTTGCCTCTCATGGGCTGAAAGCAACGTGTGGGCAAACAGGCAAATGTTGATAAGGGCAAAACAGAACAGCCGTCTGGAAAGCACGCCTCATCGGCCAAGTGATGCATGCAACCTCCAGTCTGCTGCCCTGGAAGTCCCCTGGACACCGAACAGGCTTTCCCCAACAGTGTGGTTTTCCCTAAGCAACTGTGGAATTCCATGATTCCCTTTAGCTCTCCAGGCCACTGCAAGGCTAAACCAGGAGGTCTGAGCAGTGAGTGGTTGCTTGCTTGCGCTGTGAGCTCTGAACTCAAGTTCAGTCCTGTGGCTGGACACGGAAGCTGTCTTCTGGGCTGGTGACCCGGAGCTTGTGGTTTCTTCTCCATATAAAAAATGACACTTCCTTTTTTAACAAGGAGCTTCTGGAAGTTTCGTTATACACCAGGCTCACACACACACACACACACACACACACACACACAGAGGTGGGGGCAGTGTAAAGAAGGAAGGATCAGAACAGCTCCCACTGCTGCTGAGAAAGGGGTCAAAGGATTTCCTCTTTGTTGGTTGATTTAAGGCCCTGGGCCTGGGCTCCTCCACAGAACTGGAAATTGGACTCAAGAGTGTGCTCTGTCCCTGCCTCACTCTCACAGTCTGAAATGAGCTAAAACAAACCACTGGAAGATCTTGGGCTTCCTGTTACACAGAGAGAACCGGGATGCCCTGAGTTTACAGTCTGTGTCCCGCATAGGTTCAGAACAACTAAGAGCTGTAGGGTAGTTGTGAAGTTGGGCTGTGGCTGGGTTTTCATATAATCACTGTTTTCATACAGATAAAATGTGTAAGTCCATACAACCAGCAAAGCTTCCTAAAGATGCTTTTATTTACAATCTATGTGAAATCAAGAACATTAGTCACCAAGGTGAGTGTTATGATTATCATCTTGGTTGCTATGGGAATTGTAGAGTTGACTGGGTACATGTTAACTCCTTCCCAGGACACAGCCTATAGCCAATAAATAAATAAATAAATAAATAAATAAATAAATAAATAAATAAGAGAAATTAAATTCTCTGGCCTGGAGATAGAGTACTTGCCTACTATGCATGAGGCCCTGGGTTCAATTCCAGTACCATTGCAGCCACTGGCATCCAAACCAAACACAGAAAAAGAACAGAAAGAAGGAAAGAAGAAGAAGAAAGAGACAGTAAAGAAAGAACCTTATGAGATGGTACCCAGGTCTCTGTGAAGACTCAAGGCCCTGAGAGAAATGCTGTGTGAAAAAAAAAACCAGGTAGCTCCTGCCAGGGCCTCATACTTTACAAGAGCTTTCAAAGAGATGACAGGCCAAGCAAAGAAAGAGCTTTCTTAAGTAAATATCAAATCAATTTAAGGAACAGATCCATGGAAATAAATCATTTACAGAAACAGGTCCTACCTGTGGATTCTTACACGAAACACACTAAACGCTAGGCCTCAAGAAAACTGGTGTAAACAGATTCTAAAATGACTCCGTCTCCTCACACACAGTAAGAAGTAACGTGTTCAAACAAACCCTGCAAAACAAAGGTTTTCAAGATATAAAAATTCATAAGCCTTTCTTATCAGAAAGAAGGTGAAGGAATATTGTGGTATTTTTACAGCGTGTTTGCTTTAGCGTTTGTCATGGAGTTATCCTGTGCAAAGGGAAGGTTTGGAATGCGGTGTAATTACTTTCCCACCTACTTCTGTCACAAGGTCTACTTAAAGGGCAATTTCTTTTCTTTAGTTCTTTAAATGCTTCCAAAAAAGATATCTTAAGGTCAAGAAACTCCAACAATGTGCAAATATCTTTCAGGAGTAGTCGATTTCCCCCTGGTACCATTAGGGGAGGGTTTATTGTAGTCAGTCGAAAGCCAGTCTGTGGAGGGTAATGTTTCTGTTTACCCTGGGACCGTGTTAGTAATCAGAACCAGGAACAGAACCAGGCAGAAGCAGGTGTGGGGTTCTCAGTCAAGCAATCTTCACTTGGATTCTAAAGGGTGTCAAAATGCCACGTTACACAAATTTTGAAACACACTTGTGTGATACACACACACACAGACACACAGACACACACACACACACACACACACACACACACACACCCCTCAAGTTTTTGAGGCTTTGTAATATTAACAAACTTCTATTATAGGATTCAAATAATCCATCGTGTGTGTGTTATGAGATTTAGCAGCTAAAGATTTTTTTTCTGTGTTTTCTGCAAATCAGTCCTTTTGATATGGCATTGTATAATATCATTTTTCCTTCAAGTACCTTTTCACTAACAAATCTAGTAAACAAATTAATACTCCTGTCTTCTCAGGAGTATTAGGAAATTAGGAAATCCCCCTGTGATGTCTGGTCTCAAACAGGTACAAATCACAAATAACTTAGTTGGTACCAGATACTGGAGGGTGAGGGATCGGTGACAAGATAGAACAGAACAGACGGGTCCTCAAAATTGGACAGCAAAAGGGGTCTCTTGGTACTGATGAAACAGTCCCAGATCCTTCTTGTGGTGGGATTAAAAGTGGAAACTACAACAAATCTACTTTGGAACACCTTAATTGATTTTGCAGCATTCCAAGCAATTTGGTCTGGGTGACACCTGCTATATACCTTGCAAGGACAAGAACCTGTGCCTGGCTGTGGACGAATGAGGCTCAGCTGGTATGATTGGCTATCTTAGTTAACTGATGCAGTGTGTTTATAATTAGGTTATAATTCACTGCATATGGAAACAGCTTCAGGACAAACAAAGTGTACACAAAGGCACTTGAGGAAACACTGGGTTCTACTTAACCATGTTTCCATGGATCCTCACATGAAGCCAAAGTTGTCAGAACTACACCTGTGTATCTGCACATGCACATGTAAGTAAACTGAAAGGTCCAATAAACTTCTGTAATAGCCTGATAGTGTATTAATATTAATTTATCAGGTTTGATGAGATTTGATAATTATGTAAAAGCGTTATTCTTTGGGGGAATACAGAGTTGAATACAAACTACATGGAACTGTTTCTACTGTTGTACTTCTTATGACCCTTTTCTCAAAACATGATCCAGCTATGTAGCCCAGGCTAACCTCCAACTCATGACCTACCAGCCTCAAACTCCTTAGTTGTTGGATTGCAAGTATGCACTACCACCATTTGCTATGAAATTATTTCAAAATAAAATATTTAATTAATGGAATACCAGGCTTCATTTTCATGGAGCTTGCACTATACTCTGGTGGGAGAGATAAATTAGCTGACAAAATCATCACAGATTGTTTTATTTGTTTCAAGAACTCCTTTGTTGGTTTGGCTGATTGATTAGTTGGTTAATTGGGTTTTTTTTTTTTTTTTTTTGATTGTCCTAGAACTCACTCCATAGAGCAGGCTAGTCTCCAACCTGGAGATTTGCTTCCATATGCCTCCAACTCCCAGCTTAGTTGGTTAATTTTTTTTAATAAAAAGGACTATATTATGCCACATTAAATGTTAAAATGTAAAATACTGGAGTAGTCATGTTAATAGCAAAGCAAATATTAGAACAAGAAACATCACAAGACATAAAAATGATACATTATGTGTTGGTGGCACACACCTTTAATCCTAGCTCTCAGAAGGCAGAGGCAGGTGAATCTCTGTGAGTTTGAGGCCAGCCTTGATCTACAGAATGAGTTCCAGGACAGCCTCCAAAGCCACAGAGAAACCTTGTCTCGAAAACAAACAAACAAACAAACAAGCCAGAAAAAGAAAACATGATAAAGCACCTCAGATAACTTAGCCCAATTATGTTATGTTATGTTATGTTATGTTATATAGTTGTACTTGTATATTATACTCTGAGCACACAAAACACTGTTTCTTCAAGTACACATGAAACAGTCAACAAGTCAACACATACTCAGGGGAACAAAACAAATCAGAATGTTTTTTTTTCCCCAGCTGGGGACCAAACACAGGACCTTCTACCACTGAGTAACTGATTGATTTTGTTCTGCTTTATTTGTTTGTTTTATTTTTTGTACTTGTCTATTTGCTTTTTTGTTTTTGGTATTTTTGGTGTTGTTGTTTGTTTGTGTCCTTTTGAGGATTGTTTGTTTTCTAGACAGGGTTTCTCTGTGTAACAGCTCTGGCTGTCTTGGAACTTGCTCTGTAGACCAGACTGGCCTCCAACTCACAGAGATCCACCTGTCTCTGCCTCCAAAGCGCTGGGATTAAAGGTCCCTGCCTCAAAAAGAGTAATGATATTATTAAACATCTGGATGATCCTGCCATGGTGAGTGTAACAAAAGCATCGTAAGTCAGCACACCTGAGGCTCTTACAAGCCCGTATTCATGGCTGCACTGTTCATGGCAGCCCACTTATAGATCCATTGATGAACAGATAAAGAAAAAGTGATCTCTATACACAATATTTTTCAGCCATAAACAAGGACAGTTATAGCAATTTCAAGAAAAACAGATGGAGCTATGGATCATCATGTTAAACAAAAGTGTCAGACTCAAAAAGAAAAACACCACGTTTTTAACCTCATAAGTAAAACTTTTATTAAAAAATAATAATAAGGATTATTTAGGAAGAGGCGAGGAGGGACAAGAAAGGGTGATGGGTAGGACTAAGGCTATATTTCAGTTGGAAGAGAGCTCACCCAGCAGGCAGAAAGTCTTGGGCTCCATCTCTAGCATGTGCAAAAGCAGCCATGATGGTGCAGGAACTCAAGAAGTGGAAGCAAGAGAATCAGAAGTTCAAGGTCATACTCAGCTACACAGCAAGTTCAAAGCCAACCTGGGCTATATGCATACTAAAAAAATAAAGCAATAAAAGTAGAAGAGCAAATACGATCAAAGTATACTATACACATGTGTGGACATGGCATAAGCAAACTCATAGTTGAATGCTACTGACATTTATTAACAAAACCAAATAGAAAATTTTTTTTATTTAAGGTTGTTAGAATTTGCCTTGCATCAGTCAGTCTTGGTGGCACAGGCCTGTAATCTCACACACTTGGAAGGCTGATGCAGAAAGGTTGCAAGCAAAAGGCCTACACAGTAAATTAAGAATACTAGGGATATAACTTGGTGGTAAAGGTACTTGTTAGTTACATGCAAGTCCTTGGATTCAATCCCCAGCACTGAAAGCAAACATTTCATATACATACATATATATATATATATATATATGTATATATATATATATATATAATTATAAGTGCAATAAAGATCAACAATGAAAACTTTTAACCTAAACCAGGAATTGATACCTTATAACTTTAATACATAGATTATAAATTTAATTTTAATACCTTGAAATCAATTTTGATATATTTGAACTTAATTCTCAATAACCTTTCTCTGTATAAAGGTCACTGTCATACTTACCAGGCTGAGGAGATGCCATGAACACAAAGGTGTTTTCCTAGGATGAAGCTTATCCATTGCACTACAAATGTGCTGACCCCTGTGATTTCCCCAAATTCAGGAAACCTGACATCATAATTAGCAGTAGTGGGGGACTGCATTCACTCTCTCCTTAAGGAAAAAAAAAAAAAAAGCTACTCTCAAGGAGAAAGACAAGGTCCAGAGATGGCTGAGCAGGTAAAGGCCCTTTGCTGTCAAACGTGACAACCCCAAACCCCAAAGGAGAGTTAACTCCCACAAGACATCCTCTAAGTTCCACAAGCTCTCCATGGCATGCACTCCCCATACATACGCTCACATATAAAATGATAGTAAAACAACATAATAGAAAAGATTAAAAGAAAGGAAACCACCTGAGAGTGACAGCTTTGGCACTGAGTTACCAAAAGGGTTTGCAGTAAGTAACAGTCTTATGTGCCTTGGAGGGAAAACCATGGTTCATGGAACCCATCAGAACAGAGAGAGAAACCCACTTTTGCCAGTTTATCTAAGGGATTGGCTTGTCTTTGAGGATATCTGTGGAAATACATGCTAAATTTGGGGTGTCGTCCATAAAAATAAGCCAGAAAGAAAACCAACTTCCCACTACTAGGAGCACCTTCAAGTCTTTACAATCTTTCCCACACAGTTGCTATACATTTACCTCATTGCTATTTACATGAAATGTTGTAAATTTCTGGTTGGGTGGTGGCGGCGGTGCACCATTCCAATCCCAGCACTGGGGGGGGGCAGAGGCAGGCAGATCTCTGTGAATTCAAGGTCAGAGTGATCTACAGAGAGAGCTCCGGGACAGGCTCCAAAGCTACACAGAGAAACCTGTTTCAGGGTTTAAAAAAAAAGTAAATTTCTGTCACATATCTCCTCCCCAACAAACCACATACTCCTCCCCACCACATTGGGGACCTTTTTTTTGGGGGGGGGGTTTCAAGACAGGGTTTCTCTGTATTGCTTTGGAGGTTTTCCTGGAACTTGCTCTGTAGATCAGGCTGGCTTCAAACTCACAGAGATCCACCTGCCTCTGCCTCCCGAGTGCTGGGATTAAAAGCCTGCAGCACCAAATGTGCAGCTTCCATTCATTTTTAATAACCAGAGCTTTTAATTTTTTCTTTAAACTGCTTGGGAAGTTAACACATCTTGTCATCCTTTCTGGGCAAACCCTGTCATACGTTTCATGGACCTGAGATTAAGCCTAAGATTTTTTTTTTTTTTCCAGACAGGCTCTTCACAAATACAAACAGTAACCCAATTGGCTTCATGCCTTAGCTTCCTAGATTTATCCAGTCCTATGTGGACCTCTGACCTGCTTTCTAGTTGTTTACACTGGCCTTGACCTGGCACTCACAGCCGTAGGGCACAATTTCTGGCATTTCCCACAGACTCCACCCACCTCGACTGAACACCAAGTCTGTCAAGGAAGAGCACTAGACCTCAGAGCCCGGAAGACTATTTGGAAATAATTCTGGCTTACTTGGCAATCAGACTTCAAAGACTACCCAATAACCATCAAACATTAACTGAACTTTGTGTTCAAGGTCCTCTACTGAAAATGAGGAGTTTTAACAAAAATAGATGAGATTCCTACAGTTATGGGGGGAAGGAATTGCCAAAGTGGTCTTACAGAAAGGGCATCTGTGAGGTGCCACAGAGGTCCCACAGAACTGGAGCAAGCCAGTGGGAGAAAAGACTTCCCCCTGACTGTGGAGTCAAGGTGGAATGTCAGTGAGTAGATCAACCTGACTCCATGACTGCTCCAATGTCAGGGGCAAAAAATATTATTCAAAGACTTGGAGGGTGGGGCCGGAAAAAGTTGGCTGAGAGGTTAAGAGCACTCATTGCTCTTGCAGAGGACCTGGTTTCAGTTCCCAGCACCCACGCGGTCACAACCATCTGCCATTCCACTTTTAGATCCAAAACCCCCTTCTGACTTCCCTGGGCACCAGGCACACTGGGACACACATGTGTTGCACGTAAACATGCGAGCAAAACACTGGTCTTTTGATTGTGTTGGTTGTTTGAGCAGCTTGGGCCTTAAGGAGTCTGGGGTGCACATGGGATATGAGGCCATGTCCAACTCGATGAAAGAGGGCAGCACAGAAAACCGTGAGCTAGACTCGTAGAATTGAGATCTGTCAGCACACACAGGTTTAAGAGTGAAAGTGTAAGACCCTCAGAAAGCTGAGGCTTCCAGAATCTTAGCCCAGGACGGTGGCCACCCCAAACACAGAATGGAGGCGAAAGCTTGATGCAAACTGCACGAGGCTTTATTGTAGTTTAACAAACTAACCCCATGTTAGCTCGGGTCTTTTACCCACCCGCCATGGCAGACGGCCAGAAAAGACGGCTTGAAGCTGCTGCGCATAGATCTTTATAGGGCAGCGTAAGGGGAGTGTCTAGGGGTACGCACAGGCTCACGATTGGTGTGCCTCCAGGCTTGGAGGGCTTGCCCTGTGTTGATTGGTCAACTGGTTGTTATGGCTCATAGGCCCTCCCAGGGTGGTTGCTATGCTCTCTACGTCATTGCTGTGCGCTTGTCTGTAAAGCACACCCAGGGTCGTAAAGCATAACGCCACCAGCTAACTCCCGATTGGTTCCTTGTCACGAGACAGGAATCTGACTTTCTAGTGTCTAGGGCAAGGTCATAGAAGCACATGTTCGACAGTTATGGCTGCCAAAAGGGAAGCCGGTTCCTTCAAAAGAGCTGCTCCAGGATAACATGAAGTGGGGGGAGAAAAAAGCAAGATGGCCCTCTGGAGGTTTAGTACCCTGGAGTACTGAGGAAAAGAGGAACAGAAGAGGGGCCAAGGAAAAACTGCCAGAGATCACTAAGATTAAAAATCAGCCATTTCATTTGCTTTGTTTGTATAGGGGGGGGAGGTCAGTATGGGGGTGGGTGTGTAAGTGGGGGAGTAGAGGACAACTTGTGGGACTCAGTTGTCTCCTCTCACTATGGAACTAGTCACATTCAGTAAGCAGATGGCCATGACTTTACTGCGGAATGTGAAAACATTCTTGAGACCTCTGTTCTATTCGAAGAGTGTTGAACATGTGGCCCAGAAAAGAATGATAAAAAACAATCCCGAAATACAAATGACATGGCAAAGAGACCCAGCAGGACAAGACCTTCTGACAGAAGGGAAGGAAGAAAGGAACATGGCCGGTGTAAAATGGCTGCACATGAAGGATGATGGTTGTCCTACAGACTGGCCATGCTTTGCCGCTTTCTACGTGACAGTGAAGATGAAGCTGTAACCCCACTGAAAACAGTGCAAAGCAGATGTGCAGGAGAAAGGGCAGGAAACGGGCTGATGCGCCTTCTAAGACAGAAAGTTCTCTTTTTGCAGAAACTCAAATAGCCAGGCATGACTTACTCTGCCTTCCTTCATGCCTGACTGCCTGTCTGTCTCTATCTCTCTGTGCGTGCGTGAGTGCGTGCGTGCGTGCATACATGCGTTGCCGCCCTGGCTGTCCTGAAACTTGCTATGAACAGCAGACTGGTCTCAAACTCACAGAGATCTGCCTGCTTCATGTTTGGACTGAGAGAAAGACCACCACACCTGGCTAATTTATTTTAATAGTATTTTTCTTTAAAGATTATAATACAGTTGCATCATTCCTCCCTTCCAACCCTTCCATGTATGCCCCAACTTGCTCGCTTTCAGTCTTTTTCTTTAAACGTCGTTACAAATGCACATAGACACAACCTGTTCAGTCTGTACAACGTTACTTGTATGTGTATGACTATTTCAGAACTGACCATTTGGTACTGGATAGCCGACTGGTGTGCTCTTCCCTGGGAAGACTTTCTCACACTCTCAACGTTCCTTGGTGGCAGTAACTCTGTCTGGGCTTGAAGTCTAGTTGAGGCATTCCCCTTCCACATTAGCAAGTCTCCTGCTGTCGTCCTTGTTCAGATCTTATTTGGGCAGCCATGTTGGTGAGATTTCATGGGTGTAGCTTCTCTGACGTTTCTAGGAGACACTGTCTCACAACAAACTTCCCACACCTCTGACCCTTCCTGTCTTCCTCTCCTTCCACAATGATCACGGGCTGTAGATGTGGAAGGTGTTTTATGTATCATTTGGGACTGGGTTCCACACATCTTCATTTTGATAGGTTGTGGTTGTCTGTAATGGTCTCTGTAGCAAAGACAAGCTTCTTTGATGAGGGCCAGTCATGCAGTTTTAAAAATAAGTTTTATATGAAATAATTGACTGTGTGGCTTTTAGTTGACTCACCACTTTGTTGCTATTGTTGGCCATGCAACATATTTCCTAGTTACAGCACACCAATATACCCGACTCACACAGGACCAGGCATAAATTAAATTTCTTAAACACAAAAATTTCAAAATGGGTATGGTGGTAAGTGCCAGTAATCCCAGCATTTAGGAGAACAGAGGCAAATGTGAATCTTTACTATTCAAATTCAGACCAGTCAGGGTTACATGTGAACAAAAGCAAACAAGCAAAACGTAACAAAAGGAAACAAAATCCCAGAAGAATGGTATTTTGGTCCTCCGACCTTGCTGGCTTCTCTCTCTCTTTATTTTACATAATCCTATCATCTAGGGGCCTTGGGCTTCCAGGAAAGCAGAACATCCCTGCTGGGTGACTTCAAAGGGGAAGCAGAGATATGTGCCTTTAATCTCAGGACTCAGGAGGCAGAGGCAGGTGGATCTTTGTGAGGTCAAGGCCAGCAAGGGCTACACAGCGAGACCTTATCTCAAAAAAAAAAAAAGAAGAAAGAAAAAAAAAGTAAAGTATTACAGGAAGCCAGTTAAACTTTTAACCATCTTTTCAGAATAACTCTTAGAAATACTTCACCTTCCCTCTGATGGCATTTAACTGCAGATTTGTTCAGCCCTCTCTGCCAGTCTGAGAAGGAAGCCCATGCAAGGAAGAACACCAACCCTGGAAAATCTCAGAAACTGGTTGAGTTAGAACCTTAGGAAGTCTCATAGCTTGACCAGATTTGGGTCATGGGTCGAGTCTTGCTTCTTCCAGAGCAGAGCTAACTGGTAGAGAAGAAACCTGAAGAAGGGAAAAGAAGAAGCAGGAATCCATGAGATGTCTTGAGTGGTCCCTGGGAAGAAGGTGATGAAAGACCTGAAATACATCTAAAACATGGCAGTCACAGGGCTTTGCAGGAGCTATGGTGGGGCATGGTCCGCATTGCAGGGATAGAGCATCCGGTCATCACTCATTGGCAAAGCTTGACTACTATGTGAAGAGGAATTGAGGCCATAGCTACAGCAAATTGTAGTGTAGGTGTTGCTTCTGCAGATGAGAGCTAGTCAGAGGTGGATCTCCAAGTTTCTTGCCATTAGCATCTTGTCCCTGGCCCTCAAGTTCATAGGAAATCTCAAGGGAGATAGTTCTGCAACTCAACTGTAGTTGGCCATCCTCTAGGACTGGTGGCAAGGGAAACCTCAGCATGTCACCTGCTGACCTCTGCTGACCCAAAGCAGGCAGGATGAGAGAGAAGTAATTCATTAGGGGAAATGGAAGTGCTTGAAGAAACAAGGGCAAGAGGCCCATTAGAATGGTAATATGGGGAAGCAGAAGGAATTAAAGGAGGGAAATAGAAGAATGATTTTTTTTTTTAAATACATTGAGTAGGATGCTATTGGCTATTTAACATGCAGCAGTGTAGAACGACTGAGGGGTTTGGCCTGGGGTTCAGCACTTACCTAGCATGGACAAGGTCCTGGTTCAGTCCGTAATGCCACCACCCCCAGAAAGAGAGAGAGAGAGAGAGAGAGAGAGAGAGAGAGAGAGAGAGAGAGAGAGATTCTCAGCACTGGTAAGGAGGAAAAAAATCCAAGTGAAAACATGAAATCATAGAACAAGATATGTGATTTGCTCTCTTATGAAATTTAAAATAGGTGAAATTATTTGTATTTATCAAGAACAAAAGGGTTGAGAATGTCTGATGTGACATTTCAAAAAAAGGCAATATCATGTGTGTCATACACTTCTTTGTAAGGTGACTTTTTATAAGAAGAACATTTTAATTTTTTGCATGAGAAATCAAGTACATGAAGAAAAATGAGTCAGTTGAAAAGCAGGAACTTAATTTGTACCAACCAGCACTTCCTAAACAGGTAAAAAAAAAAAAAAATGATCACAAGAGTGAGCATTTTTCATGTCCTAACCTCATGTTACAAATGACAAGTGGGTATAATTCTGTTGGCTGTCTCTTGGAGCATTTTTAACTTGATTGGTTGGTTAGATATATGGAAAACTATTCATATGAAGTTGAATTTACCCAAAGTAACTTGATAGTCACCACCTGGCTACCTGGCTAAACTTGGCATGCTGTATGTTTTATTCTTCTTTCTTTTATTTTTTGATATTATAATATAGTTACATTGTTTCTCCCTTTCCCCCCACCAAATCCTCCCACATTCTCCTATTTTCTCTTTTTCAAATGCATGACCTCTTTTTTCCATTAACTGTCGAGATACACACATACTTACACATTTATATTTCTAAATGCATGTGTACAACCGGCTCAGTTACTTGTATGTCTGTTTTCAGGCAGGGTTGACCATTTGGTATTAGATAACCAATTGCTGGGCTTTTCCCAAATAGTAATGTTGCTGTAATGAAACTGGCTGCCATTCCATGAAAAGCCCCATCTAGATTTCATGTGTGCAATACACCTTGTGATGTTGGAGAAGAAAGGCTAAAGCAGGTAAGCATGGCTGTCAATCAGTTCAGTTGCATTCCCTGGTAACTTGGTCATTCACTTTAGAAGCAAGAAAAAAAAATAAGCCACACAAACCTGTGTAGGGCACTCTGGTTTAATGAAAAGATATTGATGGGTTCAACAAACAGGAACCCAGAAGATGGCTGCAGACCCAGACACTGAGGACCCAGTGATAAACCACTTCTGCGCCTTCTACATAAACACAAAAGCATTTTCAGAGCATTCCATTTGTTTGTTATTTTTTAAAATTATTTATTTGTATGTTATGTGCATACGTGTTTTCCTGCACGTATGCTTGTGTGAGGGTGTTGGGTCCCCTGGAACAGGAGTTACAGACAACTGTGAGCTGCTATGGGGGTGCTGGGAATTGAACCCAGGTCCTCTAGAAGAGCAGTCAGTGCTCTTAACCTCTGAGCCATCTCTTCAGCCCACCATTATGGAATTATCTTTTCTAGCTGGACAGTGAAGAGGCATGCCTTTAATCCCAGCAAAGGCAGGCAGATCTCTGTGAGTTCCAGGACAACCTGGTCTATAGAGTAAGTTCTAGGACAGCCAGAGCTACACAGAGAAACTCTGTCTTGGAAAACAAAAGTATCTTTCCTTCATTTTTTGGCAATTCCGTATATGTACTGTAGTCATATCTACCCCTAGCATCCCTGGTGTGTGTGTGTGTGTGTTGTGTGTGTGTGTGTGTGTGTGTGTGTGTGTGTGTGTGTGTGTGTGTGTACTTAGTCCAGTTAATGGTGCCTTATGAAATGTTGACTGGTCTTGGCTCAATCTGGTGCAAGTAACCATAGCTGCATGAGTGTAATGGTCGTGAGTGTAATGGTCATGACGTGTCCAGAAGACTGTATTTCATGATACCCTACACACACAAGAACATTTTAGTATTTTATAAATGTGCTGTCAGCTCTTTTTATTTCTACGCAACTAAATCACAGTCATTTCAGATCTATCCTATCTTCTAAATCACACATAATTAAATTATCCCAGAAATGCCCTTTAGCCATAAACTATCAGTGGTTCAATAAACGATGAAACCCTTGCCCATTGATTGCGTATCACTTCTTAACTACAAAGGCCAGTTTTTATGTTCTTTTCCTCTAGTTCATCTGGCAGCATGCAGCTGTCACCTTCTCAGTCCCATATGGAGAAATCCCCCAGTACACAAGATAAGCAACTCTACTTGTGTCCAGATGTAAATATACATCATTCTGAGGCTGGAACAGAGTAACAGGTGTATTTGATTTGGTCCTCCATTTGAAATACATGCAATTCCCAACAGACAGTGATCTGGCTTATAATTTTCACAACCCGAAAAAGGAGGTGATCTATATTCAGTGGAAACCATGCTGTGAATGTTTCCTTTCTATCGTTGCCTGACACAGTGATCTGAAGAGTGATACATACATTGTGGTACACTACTGTCTGCTAAGGCAAGCATTCTAAGCATGTTTATGTCTTTGGTAAGTTAAATGTATTAAATGCACAAGGGAGGGGTGCTGGATTCCAGCCCAGGGCCTCGTGCAGGCTACACAAACCCTTTACCACCAAGCAGGTTAGGAAAAATGCAAGTGAAATGGCTCAGCAAGTAAAGACGCTTATCGTGCAAGACCAGTGATCTGGCTCCAATACCCCAAACCCATGAAAAGTGGGATGATGGATCCAACAGTGCCTGACTCCACGTCACACACACACACACACACACACACACACACACACACAATTTACTAATACAAAGGATAAAAATGATAAAAATTCAAGTGTTCCTTGGATTGAAATGAGGCTATGTGTTAAGTGGAAAATATAGTATAGTATTTATGGAATTCAAACCACTCCAGCTTATAAAGCCTAACTTGCCATTGAAACCCTACAAAACCAGTCCTATCACCCAGGGTCCCTGGGCTAGCAAAACAGCCCAGAACTGAAAACCTCTGACCCCAGTCTTGGATCCACTCCAACTAAACAGTATGGGAAGGAACAGGAAGAGCAACTTACAACACTTACAATATGGCATGAAGAAGAAGATGAGGATCAGACAAGTTTGGTCTATACTAATCACCAATCATCACACCAAAGAACACAATGCACTATTTCCAGAAATAAACATATATATATATATATAATCAATAATCAGGCCTATCTAAAGCATAAGCCACATACAGTGCTAGCAACACAGGAATAAATAAGGTCTGTAGGACCTCTGCCTTCAGAGTACTTGCCAACTTGAAGATCAACAAACATTATCCAAGAAAATCAAGACTCTCATCTTAGTGTCAGATGGCTTTTATTTCCAGTTTGGGCATTTATTTCCAAAAAGAAAGAAGCAAGCCAAACTTGTGAAACATTTTTTTTATAAACAACATAGAGGACTGGGGGTGCTAGAGCTCTCACAGAATGCTCTAAGCCCTGTGTCTGGTCCCCTGATCACACAAAACCAGCTCTAGTGACAGATGCCTATAATCCCGGTGAAGGCCTATAACCCTGGCACTCAGAAAGTGGTGTGAAGATCAGGAGTTCAAGGTTATCATCAGCTACAGAAAGAGCTTGAGGCCAGGGTGGGTTATTTTGAGACTATTTTAAAAAGAAAAAGAAAAAAAGAAACAGAGAAAGGAAATGTAAAAGCACATTTCCCCCCTTCAAACATTTGCCTCAACAGAGTCCTTAAATGTACACACTTCAGAATTTAGAAATGTACAAATACCCTGTTGTTGTGGTAGGTCTGGTATGGATGTCTGTGAGCCCAACATTCAGGAGCTAAGCTAAGACTTCCAAACCAGAAGAGTTTGTCTCAGAAAAGAAAAAAAAAAGGAAGGGCCAGTGGTCATGCAAATATCTTTAGTCCCAGCACTTGGGAGGCAGAGGCAAGTGGATCTCTGAGTTTGAGGCCCACCTGGTCTACAGAGTGACTCCCAGGCCAGCCAGGGCTACACAGAGAAACCCTGTCTCAAAAAATAAAAAGGAAAACAAAAGAAGAAGAAGAAGAAGAAGAAGAAGAAGAAGAAGAAGAAGAAGAAGAAGAAGAAGAAGAAGAAGAAGAAGAAGAAGGTATAGAACAAATTCAACTTTTAAGAACAAAATTTACAGAATAATCCCATCCAAAGTTCTATTTTACATTCTATTGTGGGGGGAGCACACATTTGCGATCAAACTGAGGTCTTTCAGTTCACAGGCAAGCGCCTTTACCCTCTGAGTCAGCCCAAGTCAAAAGTTCTTTATACGACAGGCTCTGATTTTTTGCATTGTTGCTATTACAAGCTGGATGACATTCGTATGAACGTCTTTATAATACGTATATTTCTTTTATTTATGTACTTGTCATCAATTGTGTTTAAAGTCTGGGTGTTTTGTTTTGTTTATTTAGTTTTATCTGTCTGATTATTTGCTGTCATTCTGGGGATTAAACCCAGGGTCTCACACATACTAAGAAAACACTGCCACTGGACAACGATTTTTTTAATTTTAATCTAGCTTTTAGTCTAGAAAAATTCTCCTTCAAATGGTGGCTGTGGCACAGAACACCATCACGAATTATGAACACTTCAGCTTTTAGCTCCACTGAAGCAGTCTTTGTTGGAGGAATACCGGAAGACAGTATCACATGTTCCCGGCACAGCTCTGCATCTGAGACTTTGCTTTGAAAAAATTCTAATAATGCTGAATATGAACTATATGTTGTGATATAATTGGCATAACAGTGAGAAATTGTCTCCAAAGAAACCAACCAATGGTCCAAGACCAGGCACACAAAAACACAGGTTGAGAGTGGTGCCTGACTCTCTTTGTTATCTTTCTGAAGGGAACATAAAGATACACAAGAAGCCACAGGACAGAAAATTTACCTCTCGGCTAAGGGATAAAAAAAAGTGATGGACACTGGTACAAAACTGTCACCTAAACAGAGACACACCACTTGTACACACTACACTACTGGGGCAGGGACATAATGTCATGTGTTCCTACCACACTAACTTGTAAAGAGAGGGCAGACATAGAAGGGTGAAATCAGTGCCGCTCACCTCCCAAACCCTCCTGCTTTCTCCCCTTCAGAGCCCCTAATGTATGCCCTTCCTACTATTGTCAATCGAAATGGTTTTTTCATTCACTCTCTTTTGAATAGCTGTCTGCCTGCGCTTTTAGGCAGAATATGTTTATCTAAATCTTTGGCTCTTGCTTCCAGCATCAGTATAGGAGGAAGCATCAAAGTGACTCAGACGGCCACAGCACTTGTCATATAAGCCCTACGACCTGAGTTCCATCTCTGGAACACATAGTGGATGGAAAGAACTCCCCCAAAGTTGTCCTCTGACCTACACACACACACACACACACACACACACACACACACACACACACACAGGCATGTACACACACATACGCATGAAAGAAAATTTTCGCAGAATAGCAGCAATTCTTGGCCTGGACAGATGGCTCTTCCAGAGGACCTGGGTTCAATTCCCAGCACCCATATGGTAGCTCGAAACTGTCTGTAATTCTTGTTCTGGGGGATCCAACACCCTCACACAGACATACATGCAGGCAAAACATCAATGTACATAAAATACAAATAAATAAATTTTGAAAAAGAATAGAAACAATTCCTAAGTGTAGTCCAGTCATTTTTGGTTTTTGAACAATCATTTCTTCATACATTATAAATTCTGTTTTTCAAAAAAAAAAAAACAAAAAAAAAAAAACAAGTAAAATGTCTGTATCCTCAAAACAAGATGCCAGGAAAGCACAGGCCACAGTGACACTTGCTCAGCCTTTTGCTGAGCGTCCTCTGGTGCTAGAGTTACCCACTGTCTTCTTAGTATTTCTTTTCCACTCGTTATAATTCAGTAATGGGCTGGGTTCTAAGAAAAACAGAAAAGAAGACATGGGCTTATAAAACAGAATTCCAATGTGAACTTAAAATGCTGACCGAGTGTCCCATGACTACAATTCTTGTCCCCTCAGAGCAGGGCTCCTTTTCATGTCATGGGAGAGTTCAGGGAGGGAGCATGAGAGAAGGGACAGACAGCGACTAAAAGGAGGCATCAAATTTCAAAACTGGGGCACTGAATTGTTCTTATGGCCCCCAAATTGAATTCTGCTAGGGAAGAGACTGCTGACTCTCAGCACACTTGAAAGGACAAAGGCGAGGTCCGCAGACCCCATAGCGCTTCCATTGACAGTCAGAGCAAACAGCTGAAGGACTCAAACCAAGGGATCCCAGATGAGGGAGAGGCTGAATCACAGGAATTGTGATCAAAAAGAAAAAGAGGGGAAACTTCTTCCTCTACACCAACACTCCAGGAAAAGAACAAAATTAGGCAAGCATGTCTTGTGATGATCCAGTTTCGGGATGGTAAAAAAAAAAAAAAAATGAAAAGCAGCTCTTTCAAAACAAAATTTTTCAACTGGATATAGTGGCAGACACACATACAAAAGAATAGATTTTCCCTGATTCAGTATCCTTTTGCTTTTAGCCACAAGCACACTAACTGCTAAGTGCTAGTGTTTTCTACCCTGTGAGGCAAAGAGAAAAGTAGAAGTTTGTATTTTTTATTCTTGGCCTTAACTTCTAACTTAAAGAGTTTTGAAAAGCATCCAGTTTGTCCTAGACTGATACACAAAGTGATATCACAGAGTAAAAATTGACATGCAGACCGGAAGTCAGAGGCAATCTCAGACCAGCTAGTCACTGCCCAGTGGTTCTTCGAGCCAGGATAAAGGAATAAGGGGCGGGGGGGGGGGGGGGACACTTTCATTCTTGAATTGTGCCTTGCAGACAAACCCCAGTGCTGTTCATGGGACTGAGCTGTCCCCTTTGCTTTTCTTATTACCCAGATGACTAGATCTGATGGAACTTAAAGTTCCCAGAAGCAAAGACTTAGGGCACAAGAAATCGCTTCTTGGTCAGCTAGCCTACCAAGTGCCTGTTGCCTCCAGGAAGTGTGTGAAGAGAATGCAGCCTGTGGATTCAATCCTCAGGCAGTTAGATACCAAGAGTTCCCAAACACTGGGGGAGTCGAAAGTCTTTATTGGTGTCTCTTATTGATAAGAAGCCATAATAGTGATTGCATACTCTGATGTTCGGAGAAGGAGGGAGAGAGTGATTAAATCACAGTAAGCTGTTGGTGACTGTTTCAATGACAGTGTAGTGACAAGACAGGTATTTCTAGGTCCTTACTGCACAGCAGAGTCATATAGGGAAGTTTAAAGCTAACTGGGCCAGCACAGCTTTTCTGCCTTACCTAATTAGCCATTTAAGGCCTTCTCTCCCACCCCATCTCAGAAGCAGGGACTGGGGAGATTGAAAGCGAAAACAGCATAATGGAATTATACTGGCCACTTTTCTGTCTTGAAGGAAAGATGCCAACTTGTGTATTTATCTTCATTCCTGCACCTGCTCGGCATTTCAGTGTGTGATATTTCACAAAAATATACACAGCCGACAACAGACAACCGTCAGTAGAGCAGAGCTGATCTGAGAAGCTATGACACTAAGTTGTTTTGTTTTCTAAAAAGCCTTTTCCTCCATTTTCTCTTAATGGTCTTCAAAGAGGAGAATTGATAGATTTTTTTTTCTTGTAATTTTTTTTTTTAAATAGGTATCCCACACTGGCCTAGAATTCTAAGTAGTCAAGGATGACCTTGAACTCCTAATCTTCCTGCTCCTGCCTCAAGATGACTGAAATTTATCTATTTCCTCTAAGGATCAAGTGATTCTTGAGCAGGGGAATGCATTTGGGGTGAGGAAAGATACTGGCTTATATATTTATACACATTTTAACACCGGCTTAGTGTTTTATCCTCTGATGTTTCTATGTTGTAGCTGTGTGTGGTGGCTCAGACCTGTACTCCAAGTACTTGGGAGTTGAGGAGTTGAAGTAAGAGAATTGCCGGAAGTTTGAGGCCAGGTTCCTGGCCAGCCTGGGCTACAGAGTAAGCTTTGCCGGATCCCTATCCCCGACCCCTGTCATCTCAAAAACAAAAACAAACAGCTAAAGATTAGTATCATAGGCTAATCTTTCCAGGGCTGCCAAGTATATACTTAAGATGGGGTCAAAGTTCTTACACTGTCCAATACAAGCAGCTAGAAAATATTGGAACTTCTGGAATGCAGATGATGCCAGAATTTCATTATCTTGAAAGAAAAAGACGCCATAAATACCAACCACTAACTGGAAGAGGATCCTCAGGGCCAGTCATGGTCCTCATGTTTTCCATACATTATCACATTTAATCTTTACAATAAGCTCCAGGGCAGGTGTAACTTTTCCTACTCCACAAGGGGGAGGGGGACAGGAGTTTCTAAAGATGAAGTAGCTTATGCAAGGAATTTTCATTAGCAAGTGCACTAAACTCAAGTCTACGTGGCTCTGTGTGTGTGTGTGTGTGTGTGTGTGTGTGTGTGTGTGTGTGTGTTCCATGCCACTATTCTTTACTTCCTCATTAATCAGGTTCAGAGAGAGGGAAACTCACTCAGATGCACGCCCTTGGAGAGGAGGCTCTTTGCAGAACTCTTCAATCTCAGAATGTTCTCTTCTGTGCAGTAGTTTTTGTTTGATTGGTTCGGTGTTTGGTTTTTCGAGGCAGGGTTTTTCTGTGTAGCCCTGGCTGCCCTGGAACTCTCTTTGCAAACCACAGGACCTACTCTCTGAAGCCTTAGAGTATCCTCACAGGGAAGCTCTTTGAAGACAAGAGCAGAGGAAACCCAGGAATGGGGGGATGAAGCAAAGGGACAGGAAGAGGGTGTGGCCCCGTGGATCAAGTACTTGCCACGTATCATAACACCCGAGTTCAGATCCCAGCATCTACTCCATAAAAATCTGCGCACAGCAGCACACTTCTACAACCCCAGTGTAGGAGGGGCAAAGACAGGAGGACTCCTGGAGCTTAACAAACCTCCAGCTTCAGTGAGAAAGCCTGTCTCAAAAACTAAAGATAAAGCGTGACCAAAGTAGAGAAATGACAGCCTCACATATACGGACATGCCAGTGCATGCATTCGAGAGTGAGCAGGCACGTGTGCGCGCGCACACACACACACACACACACAGAGAGAGAGAGAGAGAGAGAGAGAGAGAGAGAGACAGAGACAGAGACAGAGACAGAGACAGAGAGAAACTAGGCATGATACTGAGTGCATGCTGTAATCCCAGCACTAGGAAGCTGAGGCAGGGAGATTGATGCAAGACTGAAGCAGCCGGGACTAAACTGTCCCAGTAAAGCATAAAGAGCAAAGCAATCATGTACTCCATTGACTTTTTCTAAGTGGTTGAAGAAAGGGAAAACAATGGTGTCTACGACCTCACTACGGAGTCATGATATTGCTATGAAGTCCTAATTTGGAAAATGCTGAGGATTAGATCAAATTCTAGTATAGGGCAGGTGAGGAGATGGGGTGAGGGAGTTTGGGAATATTCAGAGGGAGATCTCATTCTTCTGTCCTGGAGCAGGAAGTGGGTAAACAGTAGTGAAAAAGGCTAGCTGCAGCCACAGCCTGCAATGGCTATCTAATGCAATGCACATAACTTCCAAATGAATCAGCTAAACATTTGATAGAAGACTGCTTCCAGAGGACCAGAAGATACAAGGAAGAGGTGTTACTTTTCTCATTGTTGTAACAAAACTAACTTAAGGAAGAGTTTGTGTTGACAAGGTGGGGGTGCACTCTATCACAATGGGGAGCAGAGGGCAGCAGCTCTGGGACTGGTCACGTGGTATGTACAACCAAGAAGCAAAGTGAGATGGATAGTGGTGGTCTCATCTCTTTGCCTTTTTCATTCCGCCTGGAACCCTAGCTCATGGGGTAGGGTCACCAATAATTAATGTGGGTCTTCCCTTCCCAGTCAAATTTTTCTGAACACTACTCTCGTTTTCTCCCTGGAGAATCACAGCTCAAGCAAGCAGGAAACCCTCCCATCTTAACTGTCACATCCTGTGACATTTCCCACTCGAAGACAAGTCTACTATCAAAAATACAGAACAAGAGGCTATCAACATGCCTGAGGAGAAGAATGCGCAGAATCTAAATAAAGGAAGGATTAGCCATGTGAGATACTACAACAGTTTGAAAGGGACTTTAAATCCAGAGCTCAAGAAAGAAGAAAATTCATAAAGCAAGGACAGAACATCTTAGAAGGGAGATGGGGTGTCAGCGTTTCAAAGGGAGCTAAGTGAAATACTTGGAACGGAAATGTATTACTGAGCTCTCCATGGGACTCACAGAACATTTACTTGAAAGAGCAAGGTACAGTCTACAAAACCCAACTGTGCTCAACAGAAGCCACTGTCTTGAGTTCTCGGGAGTTCCCATGTAATAATTACAAACAGTTATTAGCTGGCTAACTCCTACCTCTCAACAATGCCAACAGTTGTGTTCTCAGTAGGAAGACAAGTAAACTAGAGGCAAAGTGGCTGTAAGCAAAAACAGAATTAGAGGGTAAAGCCTCTGAAGACTGGTGACAATGGAATAATTGTTAGGCAAAATACAACAGTTTTTAGGTTAATTATATTTTAAAGTCCATGAGTTTCATGCTTTTGCAAAGTACCCATCCAAAATTTCTACTATCATTTTTATAAGTAAAATCAACATCCTCTCTTTTTGTTTTGTTTTGTTTTTGTTGTTGTTTGTTTTTTGAGACAAGGTTTCTCTGTGTAACCCCAGCTGTCCTGGAACTTACTCTGTAGACTAGGCTGGCCTCATACTCAGAAAAATCGCCTGCCTCTGCCTCCTTGGTGTTGGGATTAAAGGTGTGTGCCACGACCACCTGACTGATTTCCATTTTTTAGTATTCATTTGTGAATATCTGTAGTCCTTGAAGTTTTGCATTTGTGCTTGGGGAAACCTGACAACAAAAGTCCCCATTTTAAACAAGGTGGAAGGTGAGGACTGGCACTAAAGGTGTGCATGGTGGCATCCATCCATCTGCCTAAGGGCAAGGGGTGATGGTGGGAGGAAAAGGGGGGGGCGATTGAAGGCTACTATACAGCAGGTACTGGGCTGATTCAGGAGGGCAGTGGTAATAAAAGTGAATGATAGGAGAATGAAAGCTAGGTAGAGTGGCTCATGTCTGCAATCTTAGCACTGAGGAGGCTAAGACAGGAGGATTGCCAAGAGTTTGGGGCTAGTCTGGGCTACATAGTAAAAGTCTGTATTGGAAATAAATAAATAAATAACAAGGCCGTGTTTAAATGGGGATAAGTGTGCATTTAGGTTGTGGAGCTAGAAAGGGGATCTGGAAAGGGTGAAGAAGGGTTTCTATGTCAGGGAGTGGGGGAAGACGACAGAATACGTGACTACCAGGGGCAGACTGGTAGGAGTAGGGAGACAGGAGTTGGAAGGGAAGATGATGGATCAAATTGAACTGTGTATGAAAATGCCAGAAGAAAACCGATTACTAGCAAGCAGAACAGTTATGAAAGCTGTAGTCATGATAGCTACCGCATATGCCCAGATCTGTACAAAACAGCCACCTAATGGCATCCCCGGATCCTCCTGAGAGACCCTAAGATACTTGTATCACCCCATCTTACCAAGAAGATGAGACTTCAAATACATATGATATGTTGTATTATTTGAATGTAAGTAGGTGTGTGTGTGTGTGTGTCTGTGTGTGTGTGTGTGTGTATGTGTGTGTGGTGTCTGTGCGTGTTAGTATGTGCAAGTGGGAGCAAGTGTCTGTGGTGGCCAGAGACATGAGATCCCCTGGAGCTGGAGTTACAGATGGTTGTGAGCTGCCTGATGCAGGAGCTGGGAACTGAACTCAGGTCCCCTAGAAGAGCAGCAAGTGCTCTTAACTTCTGAACCATCCCTCTGGCCCCACATCTCAGGATTCTAACACAGGTTTCCTGATTCCATGCAGTTCACAGCTCATTGGCACTCCATAAACTCAGGGCACTGATTGAGGAGAAATGCTCTGCCCAGAAAGTCTCATCTTCCTCTTCACAGGACGGCTTTTGTCTTGTGTTATTTAAAAAATTAAATAAAATCAGCACTGAAAAGTCTCAGTTCCAGCTTGCAAGATATTTCTAACTTAGAGAGCAAGAAAGCAGAAAATTGTATGGCACATGAAGACTATAAAATATGTAAACGACAGGAATGGTATGCATTTTAAATTACATTATACTTATTTATTTGTAGGGGGTGGGTGTGGTCACTCACCACCGCACACACCTGGAAGTCACAGTCTAACATTGTGGAATCAGTTTTTCACCTTGTGTGGTCCCACGGTCAAATTCGGGTCACCAGGCTTGGTGGAAGTAGTCATCACACGGTCCCAAATAACATATTTTTGAATGAGTCCAACAAAAGATAGTGAGACCTCAAACAGCCAAAGAAATTGGCTGGGCAAAAGAAGGGGATCTTGGGGACAACAGGGGCTCACAGAAGAAAGGACAGAAAGCCTCTAAAGGGTTGACTGGCCAATCTGGTTGCTGCATGCCCATTAAGAAGGACAGTTTTTCAGACCTGGCTCTTATAAGTTTCCAGCTATTTAAGAAGTGTCAACCTCTGAACCCTGTGTCAGCTTCCTTATCCTTCAAGTTGGGGCTAAAAATGATTGATTTGCTGTCTTTGGTCAGGGCTAAATAAGATAATTTATGTGACACTCTTGGTTCCCTTTTTAATCCCAAAGACTCAACAAATGTCAGAAACACACATATGTATGATTCCATCTGAAGCTGAGAAAATTGTGAGAGGTGTAATGATAGCCTTCTAGAATGTGAAAAGGGTTTTGAAAGAAAGATGATAACTGTTTTCCATGTTCACAGAGGAGATAACCAAAAAAAAAAAAAAAAACTGGATTTAAACTAATAAGATAGCAGCGATGGCATTTGGAACCCATTTTCGAGGGCAGCCGTTAAAAGACAGACGGTTATCTCTTTGGGCACCTTTTAGCAGAAGCCTCTGTAAGGCCAGGCTTAGCTCTCTCTAGTACTATGATGATAGGATTCTGTGAATACATAAGTTGCTATTTGCCAATAAAAACTTCCTCCTGTGTGGCCCTCTTTATCCAGTAATGATTTCCTGTTCCACTCTGGCTGCCGAACACTTTCAAAATGTAATCAGTGTGTAGGCTCTTAAGTCAAATTGCAAGCCTTAGCAATGGCAGGTCGTGTGCAGCAGAGGTTTCAAGCCAGCCAACATTTAAGGAATCCTGGTCTTCACCTCAGCTGAAGTTTGGTTGGAACCTCATCCCTTTGCCAAGCCCCAGGAAGAGGCAGCCGGAATCCTCTCCCCCTAATCCCAGCTTTCTCGTTAGAATCAATCGAGAATTTATCTGGAGTCTAGGAAAACTTTACAACTCTAAACTTCCAGGGTAGCAACAAACTTCCTGCAGCCTGGAATCTAACTTTGTGGCGCCTTCTCAACAGGAAACTTTCTCTCCTTAAAATCTGGCGCACGCCTTTAATCCCAGCACTTGGGAGACAGAGGCAGGCGGATCTCTGTGAGTTCGAGACCAGCCTGGTTTACAAGATCTAGTTCCAGGACAGCCTCCAAAGCCACAGAGAAACCCTGACTAAAAAAATAAATAAATAAATAAATAAAATAAAAAATAAAAAAATCCACATCAGGAGCAGAGGTTAAAAAAAAAAGTAAAATAAATAAATAAATAAATAAATAAATAAATAAATAAATGAGCAGAGGTAACTAATCTTCTCTGCTTATTTTGCAACAGGGTCTTACCTGTAACCTAGGCTGGCCTGAAACTCCTCATGCAGCAGTAGACCAGGCTGGCCTTAAATTCACTGTAATCCTCCTTCCTAAGTATTCCAAATTCTGAGATTATAGGCATGAACCACTATGCCTGGCTCAGTATCAACAGTCTGAGAAACTCAATTAGGGGCAGGGCAAATGGACATCAGCTAAGATGAAGCAGGGGAGGGAGAATCAGGTCCCCCTTCAACTAAGTTGCCTGAAGCCTAAGCCTTCCCAGTTTGATTCCTCAGCCTCTAAACCTGGGCTGCCATGCTGATGACAACCTCCCATGGCTGTGTCTTTCATATATCCTGACCTTGCTTATCCCAAACCTAACTTCTGGTCTCTGTTAGAAAAGAGAAAACTTCCAGCAGTTGGGAGGCAGAGGCAGGAGGGTCTCTGTGAGTTGGAGGCCAGCCTGGTGTCTACAGAGCTAATTCTAAGACCTGTCTCAAAAAACAAAGAATGGAAGGAGAGAGGGAGGGAAGGAAGAAAAAGAGAGAAGGACGGAAAAAGGAAGGAAGGAAGAAAAAAGGAAGGAAGAGAGAAAGAGAAAGAAAGAAAAGGAAAGAAAAGGAAAGGAAAGAAAAGAAAAGAAAAGAAAAGAAAAGAAAAGAGAGAGGGGGAGGGAGGGAGGAAGGAGGGAAAAAGAATACTTGCTCTTAGTCTGGCTGCTCCTCGAATTCCCAGTCATGGACCTTTCTGCAGTGACAAAGGAAGGCTCCAAATAGGTATTTTGGAAATGTCGCCACTCCACTGAGAATGTGTGCTCTTCACACTGAATTCTGTAGACTTAATGCTGTACAGCCGCACAGTGGGGCTGGAAGATGTCCTAAGGAGGGGGTGACCTGCTTTAACCTCACTAGAATCAGCATCGTCCTCTCTAGGCAGGATAGCTGTTCTCTGGCCATGTGTATTAATCTTGAATCTTGTCAGGCATGGATACACACACCTGCAATCCCAGCACTTGGGAAGTAAACCCAGAAGGACCAGTTCAAGGTCATTTTCCCTACAGGGTGAGTCTGAGGCCAGAGATACATGGACCCCCCGTGTAAGAATTCAGGCATTATGCTGACCTGCCCCTGTCACCTGACAGAATGCACTCAGGCAGTGCCCCTGATCAGCCCAGGATTCAATGGTTGCACAGTCTGCAGGCAGGTGCAAAGGACGCCCTTAAAAGAAAGACCCCTGCCCACTAACCCTCTCTTTCCTGCCCTCTTTCCCACTGTTCCCCTGGGGCCGTCTCTGTGTCTCTTTTCCTCTTTTCTCTTTCCTTCCCCCTCCCCCCTTTCTAATTAGACTTCTCACTTAAACTCTGTCTGGCATGTTTGTCCCTCTGTCTCGGTCACCCTCACCTGCCACGGAATCCGCCAAGGTTCACCAGGAGCTCTATCATTAACACCCTGTCTGAAAGGAAAAAATAAAAAGAATCAGGGTGGATGAGATGGTGAGTGTTTGTTCAGAAAGCCTAGAGACCCTAGAGAACCGACTCCTCAAAGTTATCCTCTGACCTCCACACATACACCGCCCTCCCACACACGCCATGCACACCCACACAGGCACCAACACACACTCATCAGAATAGTCAATATAATAAAAAAGTTAGAATCATTTAGCTGGGTGTAATGACATCTGTATCTCAGTACTCAGCAAGTGGAGACAGAAGGATCATGTGTTCCAGGCTAGCCTGAGCTACATAGTAAGACCTGTCTGAAAAAAAAAAATCAATAAAATAAATCAAATTTAAATGACAGTTTAGGATTTCTACTGCTCAGTCCCAGCTCTAACACACACCATCTCTGTTGGCCGAGAAAGCATAGCCTTAGCCATCTGCACAGCAGAAAATCGGCACCCTTGCAGGCCAATCCTAGTGTCACCTTGGATTGCTGTAGGATGAGATCCGTTCCAGCACACCGTAGGAGCTCACGAAGAAAGCCTGTGTTTACTAATTTTGTCCATTTCCACCACAAGCCTTCTGGAGAGATGTGTGCTGCCTCTGGATTGCCGGATCCAATTCCAGCCAGGTTCCTGGCTCTAGCTCTCATTCCTGCTTCCGTGGTGATTGCGACATGTGGTTGCCAAAGAATGGTTCCAGAGTACTGCTTTCATTATGTCCCTGGGTACTTAAGACTTAATAATAATGATTTTTAAGTGAATCAAATTAAGTCTAAACTGCTCTGCCTATTCACAAAAGTCCCTATGCTGTGGGAACTTCCGCCTCCCTCGAAGGGTCGCCAAAGCGGGCCTCTTCCTCCTGAGTCTGGCCCACTCCACATCCTAACACAAGCACAAGGTCCCTTGTCCACAGTGTGCCTGCAGGAAGCTTTATTCCAATACTCAGCTTCTCCATGTAGTTTTCCGAACTGTCGTCTGGGCCTATAATCGTCACTACCTCCTTTCAGTGCCTGGGGGCTGAGCACACTTTACCTTTGATTACATGTGGTCTTGCATCCTCTCTTTATTGACTTCTGTGTCCAAGTTTCATCTTCTCCAATAGATTGTAAATAACTTGAGGGTAGGGGACCACAGGATAAACTTTCCTTCTCACTAACTCTAGACATGCCTCTGACATAGGCACTTACATCATCTTTGTCCTGTAACTGAACGTCTAAGCAGATTACCAAAGAGAGATCACAGGACTTGTTTATGGCAGGTACACCCCAGTCACCCACACTAGAAGCATATACAGTTTCGTTGAACCTAATTTACCCAACCTCCAAGGGATAGGTCAGGGGATTGAAAACATTGGCATTTCTAAGTTACCTTGGGACTTGTCCTGGACTGAGAGGGTTGGAAACACTGATTTTCCACATTCCTAATCCCTGAGACTCATTGGGAAGTGGTGATAAGGGACACAGGCCTGCTGAGTTTCTCCCAGATCTCTGTGCAGGGCTGCTCTTTTGTCTTGTGAAGTTTATGCAAATGATGAAAGAAGTCGGTAGGAGACTTAATTACTCTCCCGTGGAAACCCAGAGCCAGCCACCACACAGTAACCCTCTGTAAAGTTACAATCCCAGTGGTAAAGTACTTTGGAATCTTCGGATGAAAGGAAACCTCCATGTCCAAGACACTATTATTACTGTCGTAAATAATGGCGCTTTGTGCTTTATCAAAGGACCTCAGAGAGGTTCACAAACATTAACTAATTAGTCCTTTAAACTGAAGAGAAAACCCACCACCCTGTGAAGTAGGTGCGAGGAGAGACATTAGTAGCCCCATTATGCAGCCAGGGAGACTGAGACACATGAATTCACTGGCTTCTCCAAAGTCACATGTCGGAGTCGAAAATGGAAGCCACGGCTCCTGACACCTGCTTTGAAGGGGCCTCACTGTTTCTGGCTTCTTGTGATGCGTTAAGAGAAAAAGAAAGGGTTGATTTACCATATTAACAACATAAATCTTGGGAAAGCCGATGGCATGTAACCTTTCCATAACTATCAAGTAATAAAACAGCAGACACAGGGTGGGGCGGAGGGGAAGAAGAGCTTGAAGGAGAGTTGTGTGGGAAGCATCGCTTCATAAACACAACGCTTCCATCCAAACTTTCCAGCAGGAACTGGGGACTCAAGGAATCTGATATTTAATCATTGCTGTGCTGATGGTTTAAAACAAAGAGCTTTAATCCACTGAGTTTTAAACAGAAACCAGTCTAACAAGTTCCATCCTTTATTTCTAAAGTCTACTTCCTTATTTTTCCGTGTTCTCGGGAATCTTTTAAGCATTTATCCAAGTGACGAAAATGTCACCTGGAAGATATAAATATTACTCTTCGGATACTTTGCATTCTTTCTGATTCAAACTTGTAGTTTAATATTAATGTAATTCAAGAAAATGACAAGGAACTGTATCCAAGGAAACAGGTAGGAGAGGGGGAGAGAACTAGGAGCCTGCGAATCGATTAAATTAGACTCTCTGCCATCTTGTCACTATTCACACCATCCACTCATCAACAGATGAAAGTTCATAGTGTACACAGAGAAGCCTGGAAGAATCTTGTCCAGTTGCATCCCCAGGATAGCATCCCTCATAGTCCTTTCACTGTTCTTTATTTTCAAAACTGCCTTAGATGTCACTGTATTGTTTGTTGTTTGCCTGTTGTGTATAAGATGGTACAGTTTGGGGGCCACTCCGGTGCTCAACAGGTCCTGCTAAGCATAGCTAATAATCTGAATCCTACTTCCAGAACCCATGGAAAGTAGCATGACAGAAACAACTTCACAAGGTTGTCCTGTGAAATCCACACACGTGCGATACCACACACCTGCATGCATGTTCAGTGTGCACACACACACACACACACACATCATGAACAAACATACATAAGCAAACAATAATAAATAATTCCCTTTTAATTTGAGATTATATCGTCTGTATAAAAAGTCAGGCATGGAGATACACTCCTGTGATCCCAGCACTTGGGAGGCTGAAGCAAAAGGGTTGTTCTACATAAAACTTCATTCTCAAAAATCCAGGTCTTTTGAAATAAATGTCCTTACACACCACCAGACACCCTTTGGAAGCTGAAGGGTTACACAACAGACTTTTCTAGCAACACTATTCAGTTTCCTTCCAAACTGTTTAAGTCTTTGTTTTTACTTACTCATTGTGATGGCATTTGGACTTTTCTGTGCACCTGGCAATACCTGTGTACTCAGGAAGAAACATTAATGAACAAAACGATTACCAGATCTGACTGAGGAGCGTTAGTGGGCCTGTATACCAAAAACTAGATTGACAAAGAAGTTCGAACCCTGTCACTGGCCTATCAGAGAACTGGGGGCAATTTACCTTACTCTACTGTGTTTCCTTATAAAGAAAAAAAAAATCTGAAGAGTATTTACACTAGCAGGAAAAATGTCAGGCATTTGTGAGGCTAAATTCTGCCACTCTACTCGCTTGAGAGCCTTTACAAAATGGAGGCTTTATGCAAAACCAAAACTAAACAGAAAGAAGAAAACATAAAAAGTCCTGATAAGTCATTCCAGCAAACAGCTTCATCGGACAGCTTCACAATAATCTTCCCAGTGGATCCTCTCTGGTCAACACCCAGAAAGCAATGGGTTTCAACTTACCAAAATACATTTAAATCCACAAAAGGAGAGTTCCAGAATCTCTCAGCAGCATCAAATTTAAAAAAAAAAAAAATGACAACATTTTATTTTGGAAATAAATTTGTTGTTACTATGGGCTTATCTGGGCTAATTTCACTCGTTTTGCTGATAAAAGAAGGGGGGAAAAAAGTAACCTATCAGGATTTAAGCATTTCTTCAAACTAAGCAACCTGTTGAACAACTTCTTAATGTGCCTATCAATCATCTTTTGATAAGAAGGGTTTGCATTCAGAATGGCTGGTTGCTAAAATAAATATAAGTTACTATAACAAACTCAATCCACAATGGGACCTCAGAGGTCAGCAAAGGAATAACTAAACAGTAAGTATGAATAGGTTGTAATTTTTCTGATTAACAAATGTTCCTCTTGTCACATGATGTTAAGAGCTGCTTGAGGCTCTCTGGTACATTTAGAATGTATGTATTTACATAGGAGGGGTCTCTGTGTACATACCCAATCAGAAACCCATGAGTCTACAAGTTTTGCAAACACTAGTGGTGCATTCAGAAAACATATCTCTATATGGCATTTCTTTTTTAACAGGCTGGTCTCAAACTCACAAAGATCCACCTGCCTCTGCCTTAGTGCAGATTATTGTATAAACCAGTTGGTGTGTTCAAACTGGGTAATTTCGCGTTTTCCCAATTTAAGTCATGCTGTTTACCTTGGAGGAGAAGGAAGGTTATGGACCCTGAACGACCTGACCTATGAACAAGGTCACCTGCAGAGCTGGAGGGTAACAAAGAGGAGCCGATCACCTGTAGCTCTCCCCGGATTCACAGGCTGACCAAAATGTCAGACCTAGCTTTCTGCGGTTTCTGAGCAGTTATTCCTACTGCTCTCTTGTCTTGCTTGAACCAATGGATACCAGAAGAGAGTGTTAGTAAACAGGGTTAGAATGAAACAGAACAGTAAATCAGTAGAGAAGACAGTGGAAGTAACAGCACACACACACACACACACACACACACACACACACACACACACACACACACCCATCTTAGGGAGGCATCCAGGAATGCCAGCCAAAGGTGAATTAAATAAGAATATGTCTTTCTTTAGTTCAGACACACAGTTTCATTGCCACACCATCTTCTAAAGCTTTTAAATGGCTAATTGGCTGAGCCTTTTCTTGGCCCTGATTTTGAGGAATTTGAGAGCTGAATAAGGGATGAGTGACATGAATAAGTGAATGAAAGGCAGTAGCTGGCTTCGTGTGTCAGTGACTGGGGCCAATAGTTCACTGCGGGCTCCAACAGAGAAATGCAGATGGGCAAAGAACAGAACTTTCCCCCTCCAACCGCAGCACCAGCTCACTGTGAGAGTTGAAGAATGGCTGGCGTTGAGATCACTGAAATGTAGGGAACTGAAAATTTTGCCTCATGGCATTTTTAAAGGAAGCAACTGACAAAAGACGACTCTTAAACACTTTGCCATGAAAGCATAAATGTCATCAGACACTCAGCGTCTTCTCTGGATATTAGACTTTAACAGGGTTTTGATTGCCACCTTTCCTCTTGTTGCTCTATGTCTCACTCCTCAGAGGGATTCATTTTCAAAAGGATTTGCTTAAACTTCCCCTCTCCAAATCCAATTTGCAAAGACACCTGCAATTGAATTTTCAATATGTACCGTCACATCACCTGGTGCTGGCCTTTGCATGCAAAAGAGTGTGGGTTTACAAGTCTGCCCAGGCCAGGACATCTACACTCCAAGGTCCCACTGATTCAGAATGGGAGAATCAAGACCATCTTCAGCTACCTGAGCTGAAAGCCCTTGTAGTCCTCTGTAATCTAAGTATGGAGCCTGAGCTTTAAATACGTTTGAATTCAGATTTTAAATTTACCAGAGAAAAATCTGTTCACAAGATGTTTTCCTGGTATATGTGTGTGTGTGTGTGTGTGTGTGTGTGTGTGTGTGTGCGCACACGCTGGTATAATTAGAAATAACTATGGATTATTGAATTGCCTTTTTCATTTCCTTTCTACAAGAAGTTAAAATTATTTACTTGATTGTGCACGTTGAAACCTGGTTGTCATCAGTCAAAAAGAACTTTATGAATCCCTAGTATACACCTCGCTTTCACTGGGAACAGAAAGGAACCAGAAAGGAAGGCTGATGTCACAGAAGTCTCAGTTATAAAATATCCATTAGTGGTTGAATCTGTCTAGCACAGATAAAACTGTTAAAAATGAGAAACTGTAGAGCTGGGCCTGATGGTGCAAGCTTGTAAGCCCGGAACTCTCTGGAGGTGGAAGCAGGAGAGTCAGAAGTTCAAGGCCAGCCTCAGCTACATAGGGAACTAAGGCTAGCTCACTCTTAGGAGACCCTGCTTCACGCACACACACCCCTCACTACACATATGCTCTAAGTGTTGAGATTCCAATAAAGTTCTGTGTCTAAACTAAATAGAGCAATGAAGAGCGCCAAAGAATGACTTAGACTCCATGGCAACAAGCATCTTACTGAGAAAAATGGGACCATCATTAACATTGTATTTGAAGTTACATGTGGGACCTGCATTCCATTGAACTGAAATACAGTGATTGTGAGCACTGGATATCATTCAGGTGAGCTTTACTACTGACTCCATAAAACTCCCTTCTCTTTCGGTTGATTTAGCTGTTATTCACAGATTACATTCCAGAAGTTTAGTATCCCTGGTTTCCTAAGGTGCCTACAGCATTTCCTGTGACACCCTGCGGGCTTGTTTTCTTCTCACTAGGTTTAAATGACACCCACCACCTGCTAATTGCAGCCGTTTCTGTGTTTAAATGTTTTGTTTTATTTTTCAGACACTCTCTTTTTCATTTGCTTGTTTGGTTAGTTGTTACTGTTTGTTTGTTTGTTTGTTCATTTTTTGAAACGGGGAGCCCTGGCTGGCCTGGAACTGGATTTGTAGATCAGACTCGTCTTGTGTCCATGCCTCTATCTCCTGAGTGCTGGAATTTAGATGCAGGTGCACCAGGCCTCATTCCCACTTTTAGTTTTTTGAGACAAGATCTTTCACCTAACCTGCAGTTTGGCTAGGCTAGCTGGCCAGGGGCATCAGGAACGGGCCTGTTTTGGTCCTTCCCCCCAAGACTAGGCCTAACAGGCTCATGTTATCTATCATGCCTGGCTTTTTACATGGGTTCTGGGAGAGGGAGTCCTAATGTTGTCCCGGATGTACTTTGTCAACTGAGCCATCTCTCCAGTCCATTTAAAAAAAAAAAAAAAAAAAATTAAGATTTCATCTTAGCCCAAGGAGTGTTTGTCCCTGTGTATTTTGTTTTGTTTTGGAGACAAGATCTCACTGTGCATCCTTAGGTGGCCTGGAACTTGCTTTGTAGACCAGGCTGGCCTGGAACTTGTAGTGATATTCCTGCCTCTGTCTCCTAAGTGCTAGGATTCTAGGCATGAGTCACACTCCTGGCTAGCCTGCTGATCCTGTTTTGCCTCCTGTAAGCAATTCTTTTCCATTATTATTTTTTAATGGGCATTCATGTGCCACAGTGCGCATATAGAGGTCAGAGAACAACCTTCTGCTATGGTTTCTTTCATTCCACCTTTGACATGGTGTCAGCAAGTCAGGTGGTCAGACCTCTCGGCAAGCTCCTTTACCAGGTGAGCAATTTTTCCCTGGCTGTTAAACTTTATTTTTAACTCTACACGCATAATTATATGCGACCTATCATAACTCAGTAAAGCAATGTAGTATATCATGATCAAAACAAAGTACTTAGTGTTTCTCTTTCCTTAGATATTTATAAAGTACTTTTGATTCATCATTAACAACTATACATACTTATTCATTAAATATGCTCCCAGAAGGCCTGTCCTTAAACATAAAACTTGTGCTCCCTTTGGTGGGGGTGGGGGGCTAGGGGTAAGGGGGTAGGGGGGTGGGGGAGGTGTTTTGTAGCCCAGGTTGTTCCTTGAACATCCTGTAGAGTTGAGGATGACTTGGAACTGGCGATCCATCTTCCTCTGCTCCCTAAGTGCTGGAATTACAGGCAGGTGCACCTACACCCAGCTTCTCTCTCTTCATTACAGCCTTCACAGTTACGACTTGAAAACATCTACTCAATACTAGCAACATCACTCAAAAATAAAACTACTAGACACAATTGTCTTTCTGCTTAGCTTATGTATTTTCACAGTTATATCTTGTGTTATTTAAATGAAAAAAAAAAAAAAAGAGGGCCCCTGAGGTGGCTCAGCAGGTAAAGGTATTGCTGGCAACCTAACCACCCCAGTTAGATCCCCATACCTCGTGGTAGTAGGAAAAGAACCAATTCCTGCAAGTTGTCTTTGACCTCCATTTGTGCACAGTGGCACAAGGATACTGCTCCCCAGCCCCACACATAAATAAAAAGGTAAATGAATAGATCAGTGAATAAATGTAATTGAAAAATTGAAGCTCAAAGAAAGTATGGGGTCCACAAACCCTTGGGACATTATAGGTGAATGCCATTGGTGCTAGTATATGCTAACATATTCTGGCCTCCCTCCATTTTTAGATTTCTCACTGTCTATTATAAAGTGTATCTGACCACGCCACTAGATTGAAGGCCTTGTGAGTGCAGGACTGTGCTGGTTTCAGATCAGGCTTCCAAAAGGATGACTCATAGCTGTTGAAGGAGTAAATGAGCTCCTCTTGTTTCAGGGCGATGTGCTGTGTGGTCCTCCCACACTCCTTATTCCCCCCTAGCTACTTTCCATACGCATTCTTTTCCCTGTGTCCCCCTTCAGCCTTCTCTCTCACCTCAGGTATCTGATGGGAACACACGGCCTTTGCTGGCCACTGTTCCCAGCAATGCTAATCTTGATATCCTTGCTTGTCCTTTGGATGTTAAAGATAGTCTTTGAGTTTTTCTGGTCCTTTGGAATGACCTCTAAGATTGATAGCAATTCCACAATTGTAAGATAACGGAATTCAAATTGGAAATTCTTGCTGTTGATAGAAACGATAGAACGAATTGTAGACTAGCAGAGCAGTCTGTGAGTAAGCCCTAAGAAGCTCCAGATAGGAGAGAGATTGCATAGATAAGACTGCAGGACAGAGTACCGCAAAGCACGTGGTCTTTCTTCCAGTCTTCACCAGAATCTACCATGAAGGGGTTATACCAAGAGACTTGACTAGAACACTTGTAAGTTCCAAATTCCTGAGGCTTTCAAAGCCCACATGGAGCTCCTATGCATCCTGAAATTTGCATCCATTCAGCTGGAATTAAACCAGGAATATAGATGTCTCACTGATTTTCCCGGCACCCACCAGATTTAAGACATGGGACCTAGACATGGATTTTTTTTTTTTTTTAGATAGGGTCTCATTTTGTAGCTCAAGATGGCCTTTAACTAGCAGCCAACACCTTAACTCAGCCTCAACATAATTTATTTAAAAAGCTAAGATCGAGTTGGCCGTGGTGATGCAGTCTACAGGCTGTTAGCTTACTAAATAAAGTTATCTTGGGCCACACATGAATTCAAGATTAACCTGGGTCACTTAGAATCTATGTGAAACACAAAGTAATACTGTCTTGCTCTGAGGATCCTAGAACATGTGGGCCTGGAATGTTAGGCTTTAACTTTTAGGCCTAGTTAAAATGGTTTGTAGTAGGTGGTCAGAAGCACATATGTGGAGAAGGAAGGGAATTACACTCAGCTGGGAGTTGTTGGCTCCTGCCTGTAATCCCATCTCTGGCAGGTGGAAGCAGGAGAATCAGGAGTTTCAGACCATCTTTAGCTACATAGCAAGATCAGCACAGCCAGGACTACATGAGACCCTGTCATGGAAGAAAACCAACCAACCAAACCAAACCAAACCAAACAAACAACTCAGGTGGATAACTCAGGTGGGAAAAACTAAACTTAGGTTAAATTATATCTGATTTTATGTATGTACAATGGTATCATTTGGTGAGATAAGTGACATCATCCAAATTTAAGCTCCAGAAAGAGAGACTTCAGGGTTTCATTGTTGTTGGTTTCTAAATGAGGACAGTGAGGTGGGTTTTAAGAACACAGGTGTAATTACAGACAGACCTTAAAGTGAACACTGCAAAACTGAGAGGCCCTTTCCACACTTAGTGGTGGTACCAATGGCTGAGCTCACAAGACAAGAGCATCCTGAAATTGCCTGCTACCCGCCAGGAGCATGCAAAGTTGTTTGTTTGCTTGTTTGTTTTTACAGAAGACCACCAGGAGCTGAAGACCTTCGAATTTTTAATTTAAGCTCTAGGTTTCCTTAGGGGGTTGGGGGAGGGGCTGATAAACAAAAAGTTCACTTAGCTTCCCACTAAAATTTCCCGTGGTTAAATGGGTAAACCAAATTATTTTTCTGGCATAACCCAATTTAGGTCCTCATCATCTTTCTTCACGTTTTTATAGTATCTCCTGGTATCCCCAAGTGGCCCTTCCTCCAAGCTTTAACCTGGAACACAAGAGAATGAGTTGCTCATGTTCAAAACTATTCCCTGGCTCCCTAGTATAGATAGTAGAAATAACAGATTTACTCAAATTTGGTGTCTAGATCCCTTTGGGGATGTGAGTTCATCATCACTTGTCAAGGCAGCCGCAGCATTCCTTCCTGCATCTGTTCACTTACTCAAGACATAATTAGGGACCTGGAAATGTAGTGTGTAGAATGTTTGCTTAGCACACACAAGGCAATGGGTTTGATCCCCATGACCACAAAAAAAAAAATTTTTAAAGATATTCACTGGATTCTTGACATGTGATGAGCCTTGAGAATATGGGGAAACAAGATAAAGCTCCTACCTTCACAAAGATAACAATTTCTTAAGAAATGAAAAATAGCTTATGAGTATCATAGTCACAATATTATAAGCATTGAACAATCATGTGCTCCATCCAGTATTAGGCACATAAAGGAAGGACCAAGCCTGTCTGGGGCTGGGGATGAAGACCATCTAAAACTTCCTCAAGGTAATCATGGCTGATGCTCTAGAACCCTTTCTCTGTGCCGAGCTCCATTCTTGGGACTTAATGTGAATGATTTCTTTAAAATGTTCCAATGATCCTGAAAGAAAAATACTGCAATTCAGTGTATTTGTTATGTGGTAAGGTTTTGGGTACCTCCTTAATCCTGTCAACTGTTCAGCCGACAAGAGAAGGCAATGACTTACAGTTCACAAAGCATAATTTACCCATGGTTGAGCTAGACTAGGACCAATGTCACACAATGTAACCACTAGACAGAAATATCTACATTCTACAAATATTTGTTTGAACGCGTCATCGCTACTTCAAATTCTCTTAAAGAATCCTTCAATGAGTTATCAAATAACTATCCTGTATAAGGTGCAAACACAAACTGAAAACTGAACTAAGTCATTCCCACTTGCTTTGACAAATTAGTGTTGACAGTACTCGCCATGTCACTTCTTGGCTTTCCCGGTTAGGTCAATTCTTAAATAGTAGACTTAGGCACCAATCTACAGGAACAGGTCCTAGAAAGAAGGGACAGAGACAGAGCACAAAATGTTCAGGAAAGAAAGGACATCAAGTGAATCCATATGTAATCGAGACTTTTGGAAAATAGAGTCCAGTAAACAGCGAAGGCTCCTGAGACAGACATCATGTTTCATTGTGTAGCCCTGTGTCGCCTTATATTCCCTATGCAAGCTAGGGTGGCCTTGAATTTCTAATCTTCCTGCTTCTACCACCTAAGTACAAGTACAGGGGCACACCACTATACCTACCTTACTTGGGGTAACCGAAAACAAAACAAAAGCATTATTTAGACCAAGAGTTCTTAGTAATAGTCCAGGTGCTAGCCTCTAGTGGGTCGGGGCCAAGAATGCTGCCACAGATCCTATATCACAGAGACAGGTCCAAAGAACAGCTCTCCAGTCCAGTAGATAAAGAATGCCAAGGTGGTGGGACCCCGTACACATAATGGTGGCTCGCTAACTTCTGAATGGAACTCATGTGCTTGGCTGTGCAATTACCTGGGAAGAGTATGAGTAAGTGGACCAGGGAAGAACGAGTTACTAAGACACTGTACATCTACATGCCACCAGACTGACTCATTCTTCAGGTTACCCAAGAAGTCTCCTCACTCTGATGCTATGCTGGTATGGAGGGTGATTAGAAACATGGTCCCCCCCACAAGTGTTTAGCCTTCCATTCAGTGGTTGAGTTGTTATGGCTAAATTGTGTTTTAAAAGCCTAATCCCAGAATGGTGATGTATTTGAAGACAGAGTCTATATATATATTTTGAAATTGTCTAGCCATGTAGCTCAGGCTATCCTCCAAGAGATGATCCTCCAGCCTTTATATCTCATCCTCCCATGTGTTGGGAGGATGTGCGTCACCACATACGACCTTAGAGCAGGGGTGTTTACTTATGTAGCTCTTATTTATTTTTAAGATAGGGTCTCCTGTAGTCAAGGTTAGCCACAAATTTGATGCTGAACTCCTGATCCTCCTGCCTCTGCCTCTTGAATGTTGAGAGTACAGACATGGACCACCAGACCCAGTTTACATGGTGCTAGAAATACGTACTCTGCTGTTCAAGGTATGTTCTTACCGATTGAAGAACACTAGAGTGAGCTCTCTCTCTCACCATCATAACTGGCATGCTTATAAGTGCAGGACCAAGTCAGGAGGTGGTGGCGCACGCCTTTAATTCCAGCACTCAGGAGGCAGAGGCAGGTGGATCTCTGTGAGTTCAAGGCCAGCCTGGTCTACAAGTTCCAGGACAGCCAGGACTGTTACACAGAGAAACCTTGTCTCGAAAAATCAAAATAAGAACCAGACCAGGCAGAAGATGGAACATGGCAGGCTGAGGGGGGGGGTCGTCGAATACGAGCTATTGCAGAACCCTAGGTTGGATTTCCCAGTCCCACAGTAAAGAGACAGAGGGACTTAGGGGCTTAGGTCACAAACACATAAGGAAAACGCTGTGCATGTGAAGATGGATGTTGAGAGGCCAATATATGTGTATCCAGAACCAGGAGGCAAGTAGCCCCTCTTCCTCAACACCCAGTGAAGACAGGCCTGGCCGACTAACTACTGCCTGGACATCCTTGGTCATAAAACACTGCAGAGGACTCCAGGCATTCTGAGTTTCCTGGCTTCTGCTTTCAGCAGGTACGTTCTCTACCTCTTCTTATCTCTCAACATGTCCTGAGGTCAACACCAACATCATGAGGTAGCTCGTGAGGCCTGCAGTGGCATCTCTAGCCTGAGACTGATCAGATAGGTTCCATCCTCAATAAAAGCAGCTGATTCTCCTCTCCCTGTCATCAACAGCTACCTTAATCAATTTCATTGCCTTCCCTCCCCCCCCTTCATTCTAGACCTAGGTTTCTCACTAGTGGTGGCTAGCCATCAAGAATCAAGTGCAGCTTTCCAAATTCATTCATCAAAATTGAAAAGCTATTGATTGGGAGAAAAAAAAACCTACAAAGTGCATATGTGATAAAGGAGTTGCATCCAAGCACATGAAAGAACTCATAATGCAATAGATTTTTTTTCTTAAACAATGACTTATTTTTCTTGCTTGTTTTGGTTATTGTTGATTATTTATTTTACATTTTGTTTATTGTGAACCTGTGCCCGTGTGTGTGTGTGTGTGTGTGTGTGTGTGTGTGTGTGTGTGTGTGTACTTGCATGGGGGTAGGGTGGGAGGAAAACTAGTGGCAATCAGTTCTCTCATTCTACCTAGTGGGGCCTAAGGATTTAACTCAGGTTGTCAGGTGGCCACAAGCACCTTCTCCTGCTGAGTCCTCTTTTTGGCTCCCTGTTATTGGTTTTTTGTTTTTTGTTTTTTTTTTTTGAGACAAGGCCTCACACTGTAACCTAGGCTGGCCTTGAACTAAACGTGATTCTCCTGTCTCACATCTCTAGTGCTGGAATTACAGATGTACACCACAACTCCTGGCATAGGAATATTTTAAGTGAGCAAAAGATTCGAATGGATTTTTCACCAAGAATGGTGGCTAAAAAGCAACTAACAGGAGCCCACCATGCCTCATTACATTGAGATGCTGCATCAGGCCTAGTGCAGAGACTGCAAACAAGACTGGCCAAATGTTCACATGGCTGTAGAATAACTGGAATTGATGCAACCATTTTATTCCACAGTGTTTAACCAAGACACAAGAAAGTTTGCATTGGCATAAGAATTTGTATACAAGTGTTCACAAAAGTTTCCTGTATCACAGCAAGATGGAACAAACCAAAGAAATAAAAAGTGTAGCCAGGCAATGCATTGGTGGTGCACGCCTTTAATCCCAGCACCTGGGTGACAGAGGTAGGTGGATCTCTGTAAGTTCAAAGCCAACCTGGTCTACGGAACAAGTTCCAGGACAGTCAGAGCTACAGAGAGACCCTATCTCAAAAAGAGAAAGAAAGACTGTAATGTATATACTTAATGGAACCCAATCAGAAATAAAGTAAATAAACAAGCCAGGCAGTAGTAGCACACACCTTTAATCCCAGCACTCGGGAGGCAGAGGCAAGCGGATCTCTGTGAGTTCAAGGCCAGCCTGGTCTCCAGAGCGAGTGCCAGGATAGGCTCCAAAGCTACACAGAGAAACCCTGTCTCGAAAAACAAAAACACAAACAAAAACAAAAACAAAAAACAAAAAAAGAATGAACAATGGATCCATGCTGCATTTGTGTGATTCAAAAGAAAAAAAAATCATTAATACTAAAAATGATTACAAGAAGCTAGAGGAGCACAATTAGTATGGTGTCATTGACATAAGATCCCTTACAGGGAAAATGAAATTATTCTGACAGAAACAGACTTCCTGGTAGTGGGGGAGACACAGGATTTTCAATGACTAAAATTCTGATGGGGCATAAGGAGGCTTTTGGAGTGGTGGATACATTCACTATCTTGATGATGGAGATGGCTTCATTATCATGATTATGGAGATGGTATAGACAGAAGTTAAAATTCCACATGGGGCGTGGTACACATGGTGATATCAGCAGTACTAGCATTCATCAAATTCTCTTCTGTTCTTATCAGAGCACAATTATGCCCACTTTTGTTTTATCTGTTGAGACTCTATCCCACTTTTTAAAGACAGTGCTTCTCTGTGGAGCCCAACTGGCCTGGAACTCATTGTGTAAACCAGGGTTACCTCAAACTTGTTGCAACCCTTCTGCTTCTGCCTCCTAAGCACTGGAATTACAAGCTTATACCTCGACAAGTGACCCACAGTGCCTTCTCCTCTTCCTCCTTCTCATTTGTCTTCTTCTTGAGACAAAGTCTCGTATGTGACCAGCTGCGAACTTTTATCTATACTCCTGCCTCTGCCTCTAAAATGCTAGAATTATGGGTATGCATGTGCTTTATGTAGCTGCAAAAAATCAATCCCAGTGAAAACAAGAGTGTGAGCCAGCCTTTGTGCAGTTGGAAGGGTAGAGTGACAGACAGGCTTCTTGAACACACTATTTCATGAACATGGAACTTGGATCATGTGGAGAATAATGTCACCTCACCAGCTGACCATGGTCTTCCAGCAAACTCATCCCAGAGTCCCTTCTGGGCCTTCTTCTTGTGCGTGGAAGATGAGGGAAGCTTCTTTGCTCAAGCTTTCTACTGCTGATTGTCATCAAAGACAGCAGGATATCTACTGTCTGGATGAACTCCCATCTGGTATACACAAGTGTTCTCAGTGGGATCCTGTCCATTGAGAATAAGCATATAAGTCAATTTCATAAGGCAAATCTTATTTTTCTAATAATAGAAAAGGTTACATACCCTTATTTCCTTCTTCCATAAAATATTTACTATTCTATTGACATTATTTATATCATATAATTTTCTGATTTTTTCCGAAGCTATCACCCTACAATATTTTAGAAATTTTGAGAACTGTTGTTTTATTCCAGAGAATTGATATACTTTGGCCTCAAGTCCTTTCTCTTGCTGGCTCCAGACAGTCTCCCAACCCAAAATGCGCTTGTATAGAATAGAAAAAAAGGCTGAACCCCTTCTATGGCACGCCATTTGTTACAGGGTAAAGGTGGTGCGCAGGTGTAATCCAGCACTCAGAGACAGAGGCAGAGGCAGGATTGGAGCCTGAAGTCAGCCTGGGGCTACACAGCAAGAACCTGTCTCAAGACAAAAAACAAACAAACAAAAATTTAAGGAAAATTTTAATGACATAGGAAAGTTATTATGACTATGACATATATGGGAAACAAAACAGATTTTAAAAGTATGTCCCAGCAGGGCAGTGGTGGCATATGCCTTTAATCCCAGCATTCGGAAGGCAGAGACAGGCAGCAGAATCTCTGGTCTTCAGAGCAAGTTCCAGTTCAGGCTCCAAAGCTACAGAGAAACCCTGTCTCACAAAACAACAACTACAAAAAAAAAAAAAAAGTATGTCCCAGACAGCAATGAATCTACAAAAGGTGTTTAAGAGCAGCAGAACAGGTGGGCATGATAGAACTGTAAGAATCTTTCCTTGCTTCATTTAGCATAACTGCATTTTGTATAGCACGTGTGTAATATCTCACAAGTGTAAAAATTAGCATATAGTATAAACTTGCTTTGCAGCAGAATAAATTGACTGGACCAACCTAAAACTCCCGACCCCTGGCCTCCACCTCCTTACAAGTTTTGATCACAGATGTGGCCCACTGCACTCAGATTCATCATTAGCTTTTCTCCAAAAAGGCAGAATGATCTTGCAATTCTTACTGCTGTGGTGGATCCAAAAGGATCCCAAGTTCAATGCTAGCCTGGGCAACTTAGTGAGAACCTGGTTCAAATTAAATAAATAAATGACCCAGCATGGTGCCACACACCATAATCTCGGTAACCAGGAGGCAGAGGCCACAGGATTGCTACAAACTCAAGGCCACTCTGAACCACAAAGCAAGTACCAGGCCAGCCAGGGCTAAGTAACAAGGTATTGTCTCAAAATAGTAATAGTTTCTAAACAGGTTGGAAGTGGAGCACTGTCTGGCTTGCATGAGATCCTGGGTTCAATAACCATGCAGCCCAGGCTAGCTTGGAAGTCGCTACACAAACTAGGCTAGCTTCAACTCACAGGAACCCACCTGCCTCTGCCTTTTGAGCATTGGGATTAAAATCATGTGCTACCATTCCTGGCTTGATAATTACCTAGTAATTAAAACTGAATAAAGCCCCAGCACTTGGGAGGCAGAGGCAGGCGGATCTCTGAGTTTCAGGACAGCCAGGGTTACACACAGAAACCCTGCCTGGAAAAAGAAAGAAAGAAAGAAAGAAAGAAAGAAAGAAAGAAAGAAAGAAAGAAAGAAAGAAAGAAAGAAAGAAAGAAAGGGGAGAAAAGAAAAGAAGAGAAGAGAAGAGGAAAAGAGAAAAGAAAAGAAAAAAGAGAAGAAAAGAAAATTGCAATCCATGATAGGAGTACTTGCCTGCAACTCAGCATCAGAGCAGCAAGAGTACTGTCAAGTGTTCAAAGCCAGCCTGGGCTACACATTAAGTCCCGGCTCAACCTGTGCTGCAGAGTGAAATCTTGCCTCAGAAAACCTAAGTAAGTGAATAATTAAATTATTATTAATAGAACAAAGTGTTCTTTAATTTTTCCTTATGAGTCTACAGTGTCCCATCCAAAGGTGACTGTGGCAGACACACACACACACACACACACACACACACACACACACACACCTGTGACCTCAGCTGCTCTGGAGGCAGAACGTGGAGCATCTCCAGTTGGATGCCAGCTCTGCAGATTCAGTGAGGTTCTGTCACAAAGTAAATTAAAATTCACAAATGACTCAGGGTAGAGCTGGGCAGTGGAGCTCTTTTCTAGCAGCTTAGGGGCCCAGATCCGATAACCAACACACTTCAGCAACAAGACAAAAAGAAAGTTTAAAATCATTCAATGTAATGTTTTAGTGCTGTTTACAAAAAGAAAAATTCACAAATTTTGCTCTGGATCTCAAATGGAATTCAGAGCACACAGTCAAATCTTAAATAATGAAGCAACACTGAATAGCGAGAACAATGGAGCTTATAGCGGCCAACTCAACAGTCAGATTCCCACTTCAGGCTGTGTGCAAATGACTTGAGCATAACATTTATAGGTGAAGGAAAATGCTTCAGTTTTTTTTTTTTTTTTCTAGCATTAAAAAAAAAAAGTCTGGAGACAGAAAAAAATCTAATTTTAATGTAACACTAAGTCCAAATGTAACGTTGAGTCCAAAGGCAGTACAGCTGTTTGGATTTGGTTGTTTAGCTCAGCTGTTTTATTCTGAGACGGGCACAGCTGCCTTTTGATGGCTGCTGCTATTCAAGACTGTGCTGAAGCAGGGCTAAAAGCAAGCAAGCCAGGGCCGGGCCTGCCGGGCATTCGGTAACAATTCTGCTCAGCTTTACATCTCAGCATTGGTTGTGTGAGTTCGTCCCATGAGCTTTGCCTTTCTCTCCAGAATTCTGCTCTTAAGGGCGGTACTGGGAGCAGAGGGGTGAATCAGTGTCAGTTTTGAACCATTTTGGAGAACTTGTTCAGACTTAAGAGGATGTTTGATATTAAGGATTGTTTGTTCAAGACAGGGTCTCACTACAGTCCAAGCTGCCTCAACCTCCTAAGTGTGGACACTACAGGTGATACCATGTTCTGCTTAAGACATTATTTCAGGCTAAAAATGTAGCCCAAGTGGCAGAGTGCTAGTCTAGCATGAATGAGGCCACGGGTTTGATCCCTAGCTAAACGCAGAACTAGGAATTGTGGGACATATCTGTAGTCCCAAGTGGAGGCAGGGAATCAGGAGTTGGAGGTCATCCTCAGCTACATAGCTAGCTAGCATCTGTGAGGCCAGCCTGAACTACATGAGCTCTTGCCTCACAACCAAACAAAGAAACAATCAAAGAAGAAGCTATAGTAGCGTTTTTGTAGTGCGCAGACAGTTCTGCAGAAATGGCTTCTTGTTGTAGTGACATTTTTCAAGTAATCCTTGTCACAACCACCTAACTCATTACAAATGGAATAATCAAGTGTTTGAGATGAGCTTCCAGACATGGAAAGGGTAGGACACAGGGGTCAGGTGGAGGCACAAGTAACTTAAACTTGGATGTAAGCTGGCCATTGTTGAAGCTGAATATGTTCATTATGCCGGCCTGCTTTTATATTTGTTTGAGATTTTCCATAAACAGAAATGTTTTAAATATGTAAACTGAAAGCCCTAAATGTTTATAACCCTTGCTGCCTGCCTCTCATCCGTATCTAGTGATATGGGAAACCCTCAGCCTATGGACATGCGTCTAAGTAGAGAGGACTTTTTTCCTTTCTTTCTCCTTTTCTTCCTTTCTTTCTTTCTTTCTTTCTTTCTTTCTTTCTTTCTTTCTTTCTTTCTTTCTTTCTTTCTCTGTTTCTCCCTTTCTTTCTTCCTGGTTTTTTGAGACAGGGTTCTCTATGTAGTTTTGGAGCCTGTGCTGGAACTTGCTCTGTATACCAGGCTGGCCTTGAACTTACAGAGATCTACCTGCCTCTGCCTCCTGAGTACTGAGTTTAAATGTTTGTACTCCCACCATCACCACCTGGCGAGAGAATTTACTTAGGGCATTGTGATAGCTAATGGCTGGAAACCACCATCAGATCCAACACTGAGGCTGTGGGTAAGTGGGGGACGGGACTGTAATTTATTCCATTTATTCAGATTTTCGTGACCTCACCACCCCCAACATAGAACTAATAAACGCAGGGTAAAGTTAACAGAGCTTAGCAGGTAGTGCAAGGATCCTGAAGGACAATCTTGGAAGTCTTGCACTGAATGGAAGCAGGCTGGTCCCCCAAGAGTCAGGTGCTAGGACAATCGTGCAACCCCAAAGCGGAGTCCAATTGCAATATTTTTAAAGGAATCCTTGTCATCCCTACTGCAATAGTTGGGAATGAAGGAATAAAGTGATTGAGACGTGCCTGTAAATAATAAAAGGCTAGGAAGCAGGAGGCAGGTGGAAAGATAGGGAAGTTAAAGGCTCCTCTGAGTTGGTCATTGTTACAAGGCTTGGAAATCTGAGCAAGATCGCTATGCCAACAATGGTGATGACTCAGAGCCAAAGAGTGCTGACAAACCAACGTGACGTCGCCACTTCCTGTCCCAGGAAGTCTCAGGTGGGGGGAGGACCTGTGACCTGTAAAGCAGATCAAAGACCTGGGGACACTGCTCCCTAGGCCTTCATTTGTGCCTTTTCTCTAGGTCTACGGTATGCGTGTCAGGAACATGCCTATCATTGCTCCATGGAGATTTTTTTCCAGTTGGTGGACGGAGCCCTTCCTGGGTGACCTCTCCAGCTCTGGGATCTGTTCCTCTGTCAGGCAGCTCAGGGCCTCCATGGGTCCTCTAGGGAGAGCTGGGATCTGCAGTTCCTTCTCCAAGCATGCGGATCATCATCTTCTTGGGGCTGACACCTATAGGCTGGCCAGAGTTTGCTGAACACAGGAACACGGGAAGCCTGTGCATGAACTGAAAGCTGACGTTGGGTCCAGCCTCCTTATTTCCTTGGTTATGATGGGATGCCGTAGGACAGGGAGTCGCCCACACATGTAAGGGGTGTGTGTCATTGTGGAGCTGAAGTAGGAACACTTGGCTGTTCCTTCCTTCCTTCCTTCCTTCCTTCCTTCCTTCCTTCCTTCCTTCCGTCCCTCCCTCCCTCCCTCCCTCCCTTTCTTCTTTCTTTGTAATTTTTCAAGGCAGGGTTTCTCTGTGTAGTCCTGGCTTCGGGGAACTCTATATAGTCCAGGCTGTCCTCAAGCTCACAGAGATCCCCCTGTCTCTGCCACCCAAGTGCTGGGATTTCAGGCCTAGAACTTTTGGCTTTCTAGTACTACATTTCCACTAAAGAAGACAGGTCACGTCCACTGATTCGGAGTTTCTCCCTTTATCAGATTAATACAACAATAAGTCCAGATCCCGTGGACCCCACATAAAAATGCTGGGTTGGCATAGCAGCTACCTGTAAATATAGCCCCTAAAAGGATATAGAGGATCCTCAGAGCGAGCTGACAAGTAAAGCCAGCATATGAACACATGTGCAAACAAACCCTCACAAATATGCACCCATATACATAGAAAACATGCACACACACACAGTCATGTGCAACACACAAACATGTATGAAAATGGAAAAAGAAAACGTAACACATTTTAATCGGTATAGTATGGTGGCACATACTTGTAATCCCAGCATTTCAGAGGCCAAGGCCAGAGGACTGCAAGACCAAGACCAGCCTGTGATATGGAATGAGATCATATCTAAAATATAAAACAATCATTACCACCATCCTCATAAGAGAACTGCAGGATTATGGGAAGGCAGACAGCGTATTAAATGACTAGGTGGATTCAGAGCACACACTGTATTGGTAGATCTGACAAACTGTTCAGTTTTCTGATACATTGGCTGTGACCACCAAACTGAGATACAAGATTGTATCTCACTGCTCAGCCTTTGAGTCATTTTGACCAGTGTTTTGGCAAAAATGTCTCTTCTGTTAGTTTTAACAACTCTTGACTCTTTTGAATCATAGTTTGTACTGTGATCTTTGAGACACTGTTGTCCATGGCAATCGGCTTTACTTTTCTGAGTCACAGTCTGTAGTGTGATCTTTGATTGTCAATAGCAATTGGGTGTTGGCCGTGCTTCATGAAGTACTTGTAGGGATAGAGTGAAGGGAAGCAAGTGTTGACTTTTCAAAGAGGAAAAGTTTCCATCACTGCCATCTCTGTAAACCATCAGTCCAAGGTCTGAGAAAGGGGTACCAGATTCTGCAACATTCCAGCTCCTCCAACTCATAGTCCCACTGGTGTCTGGCTATGACACAGACCCTGCCCCTGTGCTAGGGTCTTATTGGTAGTGATGACTTCATCCACAGCTTCCCTCTAGAACCATAGGCATATCCTTGCAATATATCTATGCAATTAAATGTGCTCTTCAGGGGAGGTTTCCCTACAAGTATAGGGAACCACCAGCTAAAAAAAAATGAATGCACTTTATATTTGCATTCCTAGGTGAGTGATGCTCCCAGCCTTCATAAGAGGAGCTGCTTTGTCAAGTTGGAGGCAGTTAATACAGACTCACGGCTGCTCAATGTAGAGACAGTAGGTGACTGTGAAGTGTGTGGCCCTAAATAAGACATCAGCATTGTCCCCTCCAAGACTCAGCATCACAAAAGAAGCAGAGAAAAGTCAGGAGGTGGAAAGGAGTGCAGCAAAACCATGTCCCGTGGACATGACATAGCCATCACACTCATGAAGTCACTTCAGTCATGGTTACCCTCACACGACTGTACAACACCTGGCCTGTCACCACTTCATCCTGCATGAGGGATGAGCTCATGGGAGGAAGAGGGCCTACCCCTCACTGAGGAACTATCACACACACACACAAGTAAATTTTAAATACTTACCAGGAAACATCTACTTGTAGCTTGCTTGTCTCTCCCTTACCATTTAATGTAACAATTGTTTTGGAAAGATATAAGACATTGGTTTTACTGTTTGTTTTCTGTTCATCTCACTTATCTTTGTTCCCATTCTCCTGACTTCTTTCAGGTTGTTTGAATTTTTTTCCTCTTCAGAATTCTATTAAATTTGTATGTTGAAGCTTGATGTCATGAGCTCTGGGTTCTAGTCCAGCCTAGTCTACATAGTGAGTTCCAGAATAGCCAGGGTTACATAATACATAATACTATGTATTACATTATACATAGTAATAATGATATAACAATAGAATAAATAATAATAAAATATTAAAATTGTCTCTTGGTCTTTAGATGTGTTTGTCTATTTTGGGTCTTTGTGCTTTGTTCTGGTGCTGCAAATGGAATTCAATGTTTAATATAATAATGTTATTTCTTTTGCAGTATCAGTTCATTTTCAGTTGCCATGGTAAAATACTTCAGGCTGGGTAATTTGTAAAGTTTATTTGCTTGTCTACCACATGCGAAGTCCTGGGTTCTATGCTTAGCGCCAAAGAACATTGGGCATAATGGTGTACATCTAGGAGGAGGATCAAAAACTCAAGGTTATCCTTAGCTTCATAGTAAGTTCAAGGCTAGTCTGGGTTAGATGGGATATATTTAGTGCACAGTTTTGGAAGTCCCAACAGCTTCTGCTTGGTCCTGTGGGATTCACAGCTGAAGGTATTGTAATAGCAGAGGAAGCCACAGACTAGGGAAGAACATGTTCTTAAACTGACTCTAAGAAAGCTCCACCAGTCTCATCTTGGGCGTATGGCCAACCACCGACTGATAGACCACACATCCCAAAGGTTGCACAGCCGCTTGGTATATAGCTCACTGGAGACAATACTGTAACATGAACTGTGAGGTCACATTTGAACCATATCCAGACTATTCATTCTGCTTCTTGTAAACTTTGGAAAGCCTGCAGCCACAGCCTCCATCTCCTGCTCACTGATGTGCATAGAGACACCTACAGATTATGTGATCCTTTTTTTTTCCTTTAGACCCTAAGAAATTCTAAAAAAGTTAAAATATCACTGTTAAAATATCATTTTTTAGAGGAAAACATTCTTCATAAAATACTGAAAAGGCCTGACCATTTACAGCTAACTCCTCATAATACTGTTTCTTCTTATTAGGCACAAAGAGCTGGATTAACTTGCATTATTTTTAGTGTTTACACCTTTAGACTCAACTTACCTGATGCTGTCCTGGGATCATAAACATTCTTTTCATTTTTGGTCAAAACATTATTCACTTTGCCAGTAATTTCAAAGACATCACAATGCCAGGGCAGAAAACTTTGCATTCCCAACAAAGAAGTAATTGAATGCTGATCAGATCTTCTTCAATGCTCCACTGTTGCTTTCAATTTCATAAAAATCTCACTTGGATATTTTCACAACAACCAGAAGACAATTGGAGACATCTTGAGGATATTTCCAAGGACCCTGTCATTATAAAACCATCGTAGTAGTTACAAATGTGGCTCAATTGGAAGGATGCTTACCCAGCATGCATCTGCCCTTGGGACCATCCCAAGGAGGTGGTGCACAACTGTTATCCTACACCTGGGTAGTGAAGGCAGAGGGCTATTCTCATTTGTTTTCTTTTTGTTCTTATTTTGTTTTTCAAGATAGGGTTTCTCTGTTTAGCCCTGGCTGTCCTGGAACTCACTCTGAGGATATCTACCTGGGTCTCTGCCTCCCCAGTGCTAGGATTAAAGAAATGCTCCACCTCCGCTTGGCTTATGTTGGTTTTCTATTCACAATTTGTGTGTGTGTGTGTGTGTGTGTGTGTGTGTGTGTGTGTGTGTAGAGTAGAGGAGACCTTTCAGGATCTGTCCCTTCCTTCTATTCAACCACACATGCTCAGATTCACAAAGCACGTGCATGACTTTTACCTGCTGAGCCTGCCAACTGGCCCTCTTTTCTTTGCCCCCTCCACCCCTCCCCACAACCTCTATCATTATTTTTTGAAATTTCCTTAGGATTTCACTAGTATGCCCAACTGTCAGGAAACTCACTAAATGGAGCAGGCTGGCCTCAAATATGCAGGAATTGGCACCAATGACATGACTAAGAGTGTAAATGTGCTCAGAGCCAAGCCTGGTGACCTGAGTTCAAGCTCCAGAACTAACTCATTGTGGAAGGAGAGGATGGACTTGGATGCTGGGAATCCACATTGAGAGGAGAAAACCAACTCCAGCAAGATTTCCTCTGACCTTCCCATGACACATATCTCTCCAGCCCAAACGCACACACCAACAAATGAATGAATGAAAAATTTACATTATAATCTTTCTGCCTTTGTTTCCTATGTGTTTGGATAATAGGCAGCCACCAACATGTACAGAGGTGGTTTTTGTTTGGTTGATTTTTTGTTTGTTTGTTTGGTTGGTTGGTTTGGTTTTTGGAGACAGGATTTCTCTGTGGCTTTGGAGGCTGTGCTGGAACTAGCTCTTGTAGACCAGGATGGTCTCAAACTCACAGAGATCCACCTGCCTCTGCCTCCTGAGTGCTGGGATTAAAGGCAAGCACCACAACCAACCGGTGTTCTTTGTTTTTTGTTTTTTGTTTTCTTTTCTCTTCTTTTATTTTCTTAATACTCACTGTAAAGAAAATGTCTATTAAGTTCCATGTTTTGTCACCTATAGCCCTGAGTAATTGAAAGGAAGGAAGAACAGGTCTCCCAGTGATTAGTTTTACACTGGAGCAGTGACCCTCACCGAAGATGGGATCTGGTTAATTTTAAAGCAGAGAACAGACTAAATAATAGTAAAGAAAAGCCCTCCTGGAGGTTTGGCTCCCGGCTAATCCAAAAAGCTATAGCAGGCTTAGCTAGAGATAGGAGACATGTCCTAGCTGGAGTGAACCATTACTGTACAGGCAGGCAGGGCCTGTTTATCTAAGCAGTCTGTAATGGAGGCCATGAAGTGCTGCCTTCTTATAAGCTGTGAGGGAAGAATGCAAGGCCAATGGAGATAACATAGCCTAACTTTGCATCAAGGGAAGGAAAATGGACACAGTTAAAACTCAGACGTTGGTGGATGGGAAATCAAGTCATATAGCTGCATTCTGGCCAACTGGAACCTGGTGTGACATCCCAACTGTCTCAAACTACTGTGCTTTGTTTATGAAGAAACACTGGGGAAATGTTGGAAGCCAGACAATCATTTAGTGAACCCAACAGTGACCAGTAACTAAATTCCTTTAGCTTTGAAAATGAGTTGAACAAGTTATCTTTTGCTAATTTTATTTCCCTTGAAGACAAATAATGCTTAAAACTCTGCAGGCCATTGCATTATAACCCTAGTGTCACATTCATCTACCTTACCAAAAATCCAACACCAAAGGCTGCATCAACAGCACAACACAAAGAGGAAAACTGGCCAGCAGTAGATTTATTCAATTGCTGCAGTGCTTTAAGCCAATTCACACAGCACCAAAATGTAATTATGTTTTAAAATGTCTTTTATTAACCAGTAATAGCAGTAATACCATGGGCAGATTCTTGCAATGAGGTGGTAATGGTCTCTGACAAGAAATTGGAAATCTGAAGGCGGAAAAACATACAATCAAAATTGGAACAATTACTCAAATGCTAGTGCCATATGTCTCTAAATACAACGGGACTGTGGCCAATAATGACAGACAAGAATTCAAGCAGGTAGCTAGCAAGTGTGGAGGCAACACATGAAATGTTAGCATGGAGGAGATGGGACAGGGGGATCAGGACCTGCTTATGAGCAGCCCAGGAAGAGGAGAGAGGAACAGCTAAGTGACAGGAAGAAGTAGAATGCCTTGTTTTGTCATTCAGGGAAAAGTATTATAATGTTAGGAACTTCAGCGTCAGTGAGGTCTTGGAAGCAAATAAAGAACAAAGGTCCTTAGCTATAAGGTGGTGGCTACTTCATGCAATTATAAATTACAACTGAATACCCGTGTCTTTGTTCCAAAAAGCTGGTGGCCAGGGTTGGGTAATGTATCATAGTTGGTCTACTGCTTCCTTAGAATGTCCAAGGCCTGGGTTTGATCCAGCACCTTATACAATAGGCATAGTGGAGCAGGCCTTTCATCCCAGCACTTGGGAGGCAGAGGCAGGTGGATCTCTGAGTTTGAAGCCAGTCTGGTCTACACAGTAAGTTCCAGGATGGCTATATAGTGAGACCCTGTCTCAAAAGAAAACTATAACAATGATAATAAAATTCCTATAATCAGTCAGGCAGTAATGGTACATGCCTTTAATCCCAGCTGGAATGCAGAGGTAGGAGGATCTCCGTGAGTTCAAAGCCATTCTGGTCTATGGAGCAAGTTCCAGGACAGTCAGAGCTACAGAGACCCTGTTTTGAAAAAGAAACCAAAATAAAATTCCTATAATACTACCCGCATTTTGCCTTGTTAATAAAAGTACAAATTAGTCACACAAAAAAGTAATGATAAAAAGTATACATTCATTGATACAATTATCACAATGGATGAAGCAACACTGGCACATCTTTGTGAGTTTTCTGGGTCCTCCTCCTCGTCTAAGTCAGGTGCCTGGCCACCATGCAGTGTCCCCAGTCTTTACTCCATTGCTTTAGTTACCAGGCCTTGCCAATAGCTTCAGAGACTTTTCCTGGCCCCGACAGTATTTTACAGGATGCCTAGGTGCTGCTTGTTGCCCCTCAGGAAACAGGATATGTATGTTCTAAGACCTCAGAGGAAAATTTTATTTCGATCAGTTCACAAAGGGGGCACACTGTCAGCATGACTTACCACTGTTGGTGTAGCCCTCGGTCACCTGGCCTGGGTATTGTCAACAGATTTCTCCACTGTAGTCATCGCAATGCTCTTCTTTCCTTACAGCACACCAGCTTTCCTTCTTAAACATGAGTGACTCTACAATGCTATTCAGCATACTCTCTTCTTTCGTCTGCTAGGTTTGGACCTGGACATAGTAGCCTTACAACCAGATTGCACACCCAGGATGCTACTCTGACACAACCCCCATACTGGAGTTTTCTTTCATTGATACCTTGTATTACAAAACTCTACAAACCAACTTGGCGATTTCCCATGCCAGACCTAGAATTCCTCATTTCCCTAAGAAGGTCCCGAGTGTTCACATTGGTCACATCAGGCATCAACACTCCAGTGCTGCTATTGGATAAAAGTCTTTTTTAGAGGAATTGACTGTGGCCCAGCTGTCAACACCTATAAGTGTCTGTGATGCTGTGGGTTTGAGCCCCAGCACTAGGGGAAAAAAATTACAACTTAAACAAGATATTCCTGGCTGGGTATGGTGGCAAACACCTCTAATCCCAGCACCCGGGAGGTAGAGGAAGGTACATCTCTGTGTTTTAAGGCCAGTCTGGTCTATCTAATGAGCTCCAGGACAGCCAGGTTTACATAGAGGCACTGTCTCAAAAAACAAACAAACAAAAAAAATCCAATTCCTGTTGACCTGACAATACAATCAATACCCACCCTGAATTTCATTTTTTTTCAACTTTTTTTATTTGAATTAGAAACAGGATTGTTTTACATAACAATCCCAGTTCCCTTCTCCCACCTGTCCTCCCCTACCACCCCCCACCCAACTAAAACCCTATCACATATCCTTTCTGCTCCCCCTGGATGGTGAGGCCTCCCTGAGGGTGTCATCAGAGTCTTTCATATCCTTTGGGATAGGGCCTAGGCCCACCCCCATGTGTCTTGGCTCAGGGAGTATTCCTCTATATGGAATGGGCTCCCAAAGTCCACACCTATGCTAGGGCTAAGTACTGAACTATTACAGGAGGTCCCGTAGATTTCCTCACAGAAACTCATGTTCCTGAGGTCTGGATCAGTCCCATGCTGGTGTTCCAGCTATCAATCTGGGGAGCAAGAGCTCCCCGATGTTCAGGTCAGCTATTCCTGTGGGTTTCACCAGCCTGGTCTGGACCCCTGTGCTCTTCACTCATCCTTCTCTGTATCTGGGTTCCAGTTCAGTTCGGTGATTAGTTGTGGGTGTCTGCTTCGACTTCCACCAGCTGCTGGATGAAGGCTATAGGATGGCATATAAGTTAGTCATCAATCTCATAATCAGGAGAGGGCATTTAAGGTAGCCTCTCCTCTGTTGCTTAGACTGTTAGCTGGTGTCATCTTTGTAGCTCTCCAGACATTTCCCTAGTGCTTGAAAGAAATCCTTCTATGTCTTAAAGGAAGTATGATTCAATGTGTTTTTATTTTATTTTTTTCAGACAAGATTCCACAATGTCCTTGAATTCCACTACCCCAGAGGCTGGGATTATAGACAGGCACTTCTACATCCCAGGCAGGCAACCAATTGGGATCCAGGTCACTGTACTTTCTCGAAGTCTGCCTGAGAGTCTTTTAATTAACCTCCCTGAGCAGACCTTTAGATCATACTATGCTCATTAACTGCTATAGAAGGGAAAGAAGGCACCATGTAAATCTTTTAGGCACTTTTTATTTTCAAAAAAAAAATTGTTGTTAATATATAAACATCTCATTCTCTCAAAAAATTCTACAACTTTACAGCTGTTTGCTCCGATATTTGCATAGGAAATGACCACAATACAAAAATAAGGGACAAAGAAGCCAAACAGCAGCCGGTTTACGCTTTTGAAGTAGGTGTCCACGTATAAACATCTTGAAGCCTCTTACAAAACTATTTACACTGTCACCTATTTACACATTGAAGCAACTTTTCTAACAAACAAAACTATAATTTATCAAGTTATGAAAATTGTTTTCTAAAAAAACTTACTATATTACCACAAAATAAATAATGATAAACAATATCTTAAAAACAAAAATTAAATTTTTAATTAAGACCGCTTTTGGCATTTTGCTTATGATTTCTGCCCTTTGGTTAACAGCGTCAGTCACATTCCTATGATATTGCATATTGGTAAGCTTTCAACATGTCACTGATATTAAAGGCAGACACCGAGTCAGCATTAACAGATTAACTACACTGCACTGTAATTTCAATAATAAAATTACTGTGTCTCACTGGTTATTACATGCAAAAATCCACATAAATTGTCATTTAGCCAACAATATGGCATGAGCAAACATCCCCAGTCCAAGAAAACTGCACCAGAAACTCAGCGTTTCCACAAGTGCAAACAGAGTCTTAAATTCAACGAGGACACAAGTGACAGCCACAGCCGTCTTTCACAAGTGATACTGTTTAACTTAGAAGACCTTTAATGTCTGTGTCTTGTAACTATCTTTAAACTCTTCAGTTTAAATTCATATAAAAAAATCTTTCGTATTTAAAATAAACAATCTTATTTCAATCAGAGAGTGAAATTTGCATTTTATTCATTTGAATGATTATTCCCTCCCCCAAAGAAATGGATTTGGTAACTTTTTTAGAGAGGTATCAACCACAAATCCTAACTTCATATGTATTAATAGTTATTTTCAAAAGAAGTATGATTCCCCCAAGCAATCCTTAAAAAGTTGTAATAAACCTATAAAGCTGATTTGCATATTTACAAAATTTTGTAATAGCAAATATAGGCAACTCATATAAAAAACAAAACAAAACACATTTGTTCAATGGCTATTTGTGAATTGCCAGGTACACTGTGTACCTCCTCTATGGAAATAATCTAATCTTGAGAGAAAAAAAAAAACAAGTCCACGTCAAGTAAAATCTTGACAGTCTGTCCGGGTGCCTGCCAACTGGTTTGTTTATACTAAACAATGTCACAAATGATGGCGTGTGCAGTCTGCATAGAAACAGCATACGCACCCCGTGCACCCCCACCGGTTCCCCACGCTGAGATGCCGCTGCCTGTCTGGAGATGAAGTGTGCTGGAAAAGAGCCAGCGATGAGCATGACAGCAAGTTCCAGGTTCTCAAAATAACCAAACACTTTGGTATTAATACAATGTATTCCCTGTGGCCTCAAATATACAAAATATACATTTCCAGTTCTCTTTTTTTTTTTTCTTTTTTATATGAAGTTAGGTCAGCGGTTTAAAGGGTGGCAGAGCGGACTGCGAGGCGTCGGGCGGTCGGCGCAGGGCTCAGCTCTGGTGGCGCTTCATGTGCAGCGCCAGGTGGTCGGATCGGGAGAAGCTGCGGTTGCACACCCCGCACTGGAACGGCTTGGCACCCGTGTGCTTCCTGTAGTGGCGAGTCAGCTCGTCCGACCGAGCAAACCTCCAGTCGCAGCCCTCCCAGTTGCACTTGTAGGGCTTCTCACCTGCGACAAGAAGAGACACAAGGTGAGGTGACAGTCTGCTGCAAGACCAAGGGCAGAGCCCACAGCACACTCTGAACCCCACTGGGAGCTCCTCAGCCTCAGCGTATCTGAGTCCTTCCATTGGAGGATGGGTGTCACCCGTAATCCTCAAGAAAAGGACAGTCTCTTTCAAATGCTGGAGAATCGGCTTCGTGTGGGTCACCTCGCAGCACCTTTCCCATTACTCGAGGCCAGCTCGGTCTACATAGCAAGTTTCAAGCCAGCTAGGGATACACACTGAGATGAAGGTCAAGAGAAGGCCGAGTGTCCCCTATATGGGGCAATCCTAAACCAATAAATCCTTAAAGTGGGTATATGCCTTTGGATGATGTCATCTTATCTTACAAATAAGGATTCTCCATAATCAAACCTTGATTACTGTAAGCATGATGGCTAACGCCAGTGAGGGAGCTAGCTGCTCAGACCAGGCCTTCACCAAGAAGCTCATATACCATCACTGTTTGGCCTAACCCTGCTCCTGGTTTTATCTGAACTAGGTTCCCAGCATAGAGCCCAGGACACAATAGGCTGGGGATCCCGTTTCTGTTGTAGTCATGTCTCATGTAACCCAAATAGGTCTCAAATTGGTTAGGTGGGGATAACCTTGAACTCCTGAAGTTTCTGCCTCTCCACCTCCCAAGTGCTTGGATTACAGGAGAGTGCTGACACACTAGTCTTCTCATTCCACATCTTTATATTCACACTAGCACACACATTTCCCAAACCAGAAAACACTTAAAACATCATTGCTTTATGTAAACATTTTTGCATTTGATAGTTAATACATTCTTTAAGTAAACCAGGATCTGCTGCTGATAATCCCACAGTGCAATTTGTATGGTTCCTAATATTTCTCCCAAATTTGCCAGTCCTCAAGTTCCCAAACTGCTTAATATTTAGGATACAATTTTAATTTGCTGTGTTAGAATCAATCCCATTTAAGATAAAGCATCTTCCTATACAAAACTCTAAATTTCAAGCCTTTGAGTAGTAACCTTGTCATGACAGACTTCATTTATTATTACTTGTTTCCCCAAATAATTTTCCCGGAGGCAGAAAAGTTGCTAACAAAGGGCCAGTTTGGGCTGAAAGGGAAGAAACTTAGAGGACTTTCGCCAGCAACTCCACAACCCTTCTTGTCTAACTTAGCAGTGTCATCCACCCGAAGCCTTGTATTGCTCAGCTGACTGTCAATGTCCACACTAACTGCAGCTTCCACAGCTTGTGGCCAATGTACCCCTTCACTGTCCCAATCACTATTCTGACCCTAAAGTCTCAGGGGACAAAGCAGCAGAGGCCAGAATGGATCACATGAAGCTGGTCCCCTGACATCGCACATTCACTTACAGGATACTCAATCTAGCCTTTCCCTTGCTCCCCTATCTTCTGCGTCTGATGTAAAACATACCTATGACTAACCCTCTTTTTGGTTTAAAAGTATGTACTCCATCTAGAAAGTTACACTAACATTATGGCTTTTAAGTAACAAAAAAGTCATTTCTCTTCCATTTACATTCACACACAATGATGGATTCACAGAAAGATTTTAATGCTAGTGGGAACTGTAACTATCCGGGTCACAGATGTCAATCTAACAGAAGAAAGAACTTCACACAGAAATGTGTGGTGAAAATAAATTCTAGTAACAAGCATGGCTTTCCTGCCATTCCGTGGGGGAGAGGTCCCATTCTGATGTTTAAATCAAGGGGAAAAAAAACTTCCTCAGGAGTCCCAGTTTAAGAAGGATCATTCAAGCCTTTTGAATTTAATAATTACATACAGAGACCTAAGCTTTCAGAGTTTACTTTAGAAGCAGGGGACACTGGACTCTTTTTGTTCACTGTTTTTATTGGCTTCAAAGCCATAAACTGCAGCAATATTTTGTAAAATTGACTTTACTGATTGGTTGACACACAGTAGCCATTAAAGTTCCTAAAACATTTGGGGTTTTGCTCTCCATTTATGTTCATCTATAGCCTATTCAGCCAAGAATACCAGCAGTGTCTACAAGAGCAGTCACCAGGGCCAAGGCTTACTATAAAAGCAAGGACAACTATCCCCCACTTGGGGCACTTTCTATGGGATTTGTTCAAGTGTCAACACTGTTCAAGGAAAACATCGAAGAGGAAGCTGGTACCCCATTTCTGGCCTAGCAGCTGACTTGAGCCTTTCTTCCTCAGCCAGAAACACTACGGTCAGTACTTCTGGGAAAGTAAACTGACTTCCTCCAAGTTGTATTTCAACAGGATAGAGCTTTCCAAAGTAATTGGATTTTTAAAGAATCTCTTTCCAATACCACCAATGTGAAATACTTAGTTAAGCTCTTTCAACATCCACTGGATTTCTAAGTCCTCCTGCTGCTAGCGTCCAACTATGGAAAGGCAAAGTGAGAACAGTGGCAATGTTGTATGTGTTTTATCTCGGGGTGTACTTTCTTCTCTGCCTTAAAGCTATGGGGATGGCCAAAGAACCCCTAATCTCTGAAAAAGATGTCCAAGTTAAACACGCATATGCCCCAGGCTGATAAAGCTACTAGCATAGTGTCTAACAACCTCAGCAGAAACAACTACCAGGAAGAGACAAGGCTTGATCGGGGCCTCCAGAAGCCTGCTCTGGAGCTAGGGAATTCTCTCCTTCAACTTGCAGAGCAACTCCATAAGTTAGAAGCTGATCAGTTGGCTCCACATTAAGAATCCTGGCCTGCCACTTTCTTTAATGCCCCACTTAAATCTTCCATTAGCAAATACTATTACACTCTTTGAACGATTCAAGGAATGAATACATATTATTCAAATTTACTCACATTCTACAGTCTCCCATGAAGGAAGGGACTGGGATAACTAATGGACTCACAGAGTTCCTTAAAGCCAAGACTGTGTGAGGTGCAGGGTACTCTGAGGCCCCTTACAGAACCTCATCTTTCAGGGGACCCACAACTGTTCGGTACTGGCACTGGCAACCTCCAGATGAAACTTTATCGAGGTTCCTTTCACTGGGTTCAAGAATGCTTGTCTTGCAAACTATTCAAAAACATCCACGATAAGAAGCAATATTATCTATTTTTCTCTGATAAACACACTTTAGAAATGACTTCTCAATGGGAAGTGATGGTGCACGCCTTTAATCCCAGCACCCGGGAGGCACAGGCAAGTGGATCTATGTGAGTTCAAGGCCAGCCTGGTCTATAGATGGAGTTCCAGAACAGCCAAGACCAGGGAAACCCTGTCTTGGGGGAAGAAAAAAAAAAGGTTTCTGTACCTACAATAGAATGGGAGGTTTCTCTGCTGTTGAACACATTCAATAATCGAATACCAAGGTCCTTTTCTAGAAAGTTCTACATAGACTGTTGTAACAAAGGAAGTGAGGGAACTCTAAGGTTTACTACAGTAAATTTCTAAGTTTTCCTTCTCAATGATGAAAAGACAGTCTAATACAGATAAAGCCCCAAACCACCAGAACTGCAATCAATGTTAATTCAAGGGGACACCACCTGCACTAAATGCCTAGCTTGAAAGAAGATTTGGCCCCCAACCAATAGCCATTCTCCTTTCCATCACAGACTTAGGGTCTTCACTTCTGAATCAGACTCACCACATTTGCTTCTGAATAACCAAAAGGGGAAAATACACTCGTGAGGCAGAGGCAGATGATCTCTGTGAGTTCGAAGCCAGCCTGGTCTACAAAGGCAGGATAGGCTCCAAAGCTACACAGAGAAACCCTGTCTCGGAAAACCAAAAGGGGAAGGAATTGTGGAAAAATTGTATTTACATATCTGATAGAAGTAATAGTAGTGATTTGGGCTCATTGACTTTTTCTTTTCTTAATATACAACTATGGCAGTACTTTTCCATGAAAAGACTTCATTAGGATTTGTAGCAATCTCTCCTAGGTGTCAGCAATGGCCAATCTGAGGAAACTAATATAAAGGATATTATGGAAGCCCCTCTTGATCACGTTTCTCAATCCATTCCATTTCTCTAAATCAAATTCCTTCTACTCCCTCCCTCTAGAAAAAACCCTGACAGACCATGAGTGGCCATGGCATTCTGTATCCTCACCACACAAGCTGACTTTGACTGGGGCTAGGGACGTGCCTCAGTGGTACAAACTGTTTTTCATGCACAGGGTGGCGGGTTCAGTCCCTGGGATCGCATGCACTTGAGTTGTTGAGTGTGTTAGTGGCGGACTGTATTTTGTGTTCCTGACTAACCCTTGGTTTTGCATTCCTCCTCTACCGCCTCTCCCCAAAACAATGTTTAAACCCAAGTCTGAGCAATTATTTAATTTAATTATTTTCATAATGAAGTTGAGGGAAGGTGGAAGGCTGGTGTGAGGCTTGAGACCACTGGGGTAATTGAATATAGTCCCCGAAGTTCTGAAAGGCCACAGTGCTGGTCACAAGCACCAAGGGACCTTATTAGGGTCCAGACAGCACTCATCTGCTAAAGCAAAGTAGAACAGAGGGTGACCTTGTTGTGGGGGCTGACGCACAGGTGGAGTGGGTGCTTTGCTGCTACATTTGACTAGCATCAGCAAGCACTAACAGCTGAAATGAAGCACCCATTCTCAAAGCTCTGGACAAAGACTCACTTTGGACTGTAACTTCAGACAGACAGACAAACACCTAACATGTCAGTGAGATGTTCCCATTCTCTCAAGAGCGTGATGCCCTTTCCTCCACACAGAGCTTCACCTGGCTACCCTGCCCAGCAGTCTCCCTGCCTCTTTATGAAGTAGCCAAAGGGAAATTCATTCTTTGCAGATGTTTTTTAGGAAAAACAAAACAAACAAACAAAAGGTAGCCACTTTGTGCCTCTAAACAGTTCCTCGTGTTTAATCAGACTTGTTAGATATCCATGAATATGAATTACACAGGCAAACAAGAGTCACTTCCCCTCAAGTAGGGCGTGACTTGTTTCTAATCTTTCACCAGAAAAGATGTAGGCCATCAGGTAGAACTAAAAATACCCAGCAAAGGAAAATTCCTGGGTAATTAAAATATATATTTTTAAATACCGCTCTCTGCATTCCTCCATCACGAGGCTGACTGCTTCTATCTCAGTTTCAACAATTGTATTTCATCTGCGTAGGAACTGTCTCCTCCCACTAGCTTAAAAACTAAAGGGTAAAATGAGATTAGTTCTTTGGATTCTTCACAAAACCAGTCAAAAATGTCTGCTGGATTAAATTATACTTCCTAACCTTTGATAAGCTGTATACCCAGAAACAATGTTTGATCACGTTCCTATGTCAATGTTTTTCAGATGAGAGAACTTGTCCCTTCCCAGTGAGTCATTAAAAAGAAACTGTTTCTAAGCATTCATGCTCATAAATACCTTTCCAGGGGTCTAAACCAACAATCTCAGAAGCCACTGTTTAAAAAAGCCTGAAAGTCAACGTAAAAAATGAATTTCAAAGCTAAAAGTGAAATAAAACACTGGAAGAATACTAATGCTTGTCACCAAAGATTAATGTTTTTCAATGTGCTGTTTTAAATATGTGAAAATCACTAGATGCTCTATCTACAAAATATTTCCCTTGTGCAATTATATTCTGATATGACAGTTACAAATCTAATATCCATCTAGTCTAGATCCAAACGTGTGACCTCCATCATGACCTGACATGAAACCCTTCCTGGTTCTCTTTTCAAGCCTTTCACACCCTTTCCATAGAGAAGTCTAATGTCCTTTTTGATGGGAAAAACAATGCCTGTAATAAAAAACATCTCAGATGTCAACATTATCAAAACTATGTCTGATATGATTGATATAGATGATGGAAAATGAGTTACCAACAAAGACATGGCTCCATGTATGTATGTAGGACCCTTAGTCCCCTGATCAAACTTAGAAACCAAGGCAGAAACCAAAATTATGTACTTAAAAGTACACATGGAAACATCTTATAAACAAATGTCACTAGATCAATTTGGTTCCCATAGCAGGTTAAGAGACAAGGAGGGGATTTGCCCCCCACCTAGGGGGCCGGCTACCCCCATCGGCATCAGCAGATCTTGAAGTCGGCTTGTAGGAGAGTTTCTTTCTAACTGCCCCCGTTCTTTTTCATCCCCTGGCCAGCAGAGCTGTGCCCAGACTTGGGTGCTGCTCCCAGATTGTTAATACAACTGCTAATTCTACCTTGCTGCAGTAAGCCAAGGCTGAAAAGTGATCTACATCTTCATAATGGAATTCTGGGAAGGAGTCTGGGGTGTAGCTCCTTGCTAAGGTAGAGTAACAATGCAGAAAGTTCTGTCTTTTAAAGACAGCATTAAGCTTATGAACACAGAAACTATAGCTGTTTACAGAAGACAGTTTCTCAATCATGGTGAGTTATTGAGGGCAGAATTATACACTTTTTAAAAAGCAGTCAGAAGAAATTTTAGAATGATGGCAATGTGTACCCTCCCTTGTAAACATCACAAGGCATAAGAATTTCAATGAAATGTTCTTTCAAATGCTATTAAAAGTACAAATATTTTGATTTGGGAATAGACCACTTATTGACACTGTTGCCTAGAAGCAGCCCTAACTATTTCTAAACAGAAGCATATTAATGTGTTCACATGTATCACAAATAACATTCACAAGCACCCACTCACCCACATGAGGGATGATTATATGAGCCCACAAGTGTGCCGAACAGAGAGTAAAGTCTCAGGGATTTTGTCTGACCATACACAGAAGAGCTTTAAGTTCTTGTAGGCTTTTTCTGTATAGAAATCCCAGTCCATGAACTTAGAAAACTTGATTGCTATGATACTTGTCACTCAAAAAGCAGACTGGCATTTTACTCTTGTCCCAGTTGACAAGAATGAGCTGTGCAGTGGACAGGCTATTTGGTTAGAGTCATCTGTGACCCAAGTTAGAGAGTCACTCCCTACCTGGAACCCCAGAAATAAGCCCATTAGACAGAACACAGTCAAAGGTTGTTTTAATTGCTTAAATCCGTTGAGACATATGGCAACTCGACATTTAAAAGCAACTACAATTACTTTCCACAGAAATGTTGGACTGCTTCACATTCTGCCAGCAACCATTAGAAAAACATTTCTCTTGTTTTGTCAAATACACAGCACACTGCCATATAGTTTTTAAAGTCCCCAAACAAGTTTTCGAGGTGGGAGGAAATGGGACAGAAAGAAAAACAAGACAAAGCTATTCAATCAGAGATACTGTTATTCAGAAAAAGCAAAACAAAACAACAAAAAACTGCTCTACCTGGGCATTAGAAGGAAAAAGAAAAAGAAAGCACACCCAGGCATCTGCTGGCTTCCCTACACTCGGAGCAGGAGCAGAGGGAGGAGACAATGGTAGCAAGCAGGTAATTTTAAGAGGCATTGTCTACAAACTAGAATTGAGGAGAAAGCCTCATGCTGTGATTACCTAAGAACGGGTTTAGCCAGATGAGCGAGTCTGTTACAAACCCTCCCTAAGGCATTTGAAAGACTATCAAACAAAACTTCATCAAACTACATTACATGGTCTTACTTATTAGATGTTTAAGGCCACAATATTTATAATCAAGTGAAAAGGTCACTGCATGGGACCCTAACTAGGCCTAGATCCGATCCTCTGTCTTAGTTTGCTTTTTTATTAACACAGGCATTGTTCAGACTACCCACTATTCAGTTTCTTTGCCAGCAGCAGGTCAAGTTCCAGGATCCCGGTACAAGCATTCAGAGCAGTAAACCCCGACGGGTGGAAAGGCTATTTAGATATGGCCTGACGACATCCCCGCAATAAGCAGTTGATTACATCGTTATATGCAATTGCACACTTCTTTTATTATGGGACTTTAACCTGGAAAATGCATTCCCTCCTTCCTATCTCTGGTTTCAAGGACTTCTGATGAGGGGAAAGGATACAGAAGGGAGAGAGGAGGGGGGGGAGGGAAAAAAAGCAATAGCTTAAATGTTCCAAAACCCAAGTTCAGTGTTCCCCAAACACTAGTACGGAAAATGGCTATTTCAGTATTTTTTTATTTATTAATTTTTTTTATTTTTAGTACTTCTGTACGTATTGACTGTATTTTGGAAATTTAAGATTGGACTTTATTATAGGCTGGACTATTCTGTTTGTGATTGCCTGCAAAAAAAAAAAAAAAAGCCTCAGGCCCAAACAATCCATTCTATCACAGAATGCAAGAGATAGCCCTTTCTGGGAAAGCCCTGGAATCTGCCGCATTGTTGCCGGTACCATTTGGATTTTACTAAGTGTTTAGCGTTTGAATATCAAGCACTACTTCCTAACACACATACAAAATGTCTGCAACCACTCTCTTTCAGGGCTCTGGTTCGTCGACGACCTTTGTTCAAAGGCTTTTACTTTTTAATGCAGCAGTTAGAGATAACTACTTCATTTATCAAAACTCAATTTCCATAGTAACATCTAGCCTGGGGAGATTCAAGTCCTCACACTAATCCAACAACCCATTCAAAGGAACTGCTGAATACTTTGGTTTCCATAGCAATGATGGAATAATACATTTTGCTAGGTCACTGCTTTTATTAGCAAACTTATTCTTTGAACTTTAGGTAAGGAAGGTGTATTTGAGGAAAAAATGCAGTCACTTTTATCTGTTTTTCCTTCAGGGCTTCTTTTTTTAAAAATTTTGAAAGGAAATTACACTAGTAACATTATCCAGACACTTGAAAATATGGGTATGTGAAGCCCTTTAATAAAGCATGCTACCAAATTTCATGTGAAATGTGGTTTTGGTAGGTTTCAAAATTAATAGATCCTACAAAGGATTGCTGTGAATCTAACAAAACAAATCAATCATTATAAAATTAGAGATAAAACTTAAACGTAGGCTTCAAGTGAGGATGCAAGGGAAACGGACTAAAGATGGGGACTCAAACCTATCAAGGGCTGAGGTTGGGTGTGGAGTGATGTCTAAACTATTGCCCTTCATTCTGACCACCCTGCAGATTTTAGGTCTACTTTTCAGACACAGCAACTATGCTAAACACAAATATTTGAAGCCACCAGTGTTAAGCACTAGCGCTTAGCATGGTAAGTGGAAGTTTTTAGGTTAAAAGGGCTTTATTAAAGCAAAATGATTTACCAAGAATTTTTTTCCCCTTCTTTCAAGACAGGAATAAGCATTGTCATTTAAGTTTTAAAATCCATTAGTAAACACTGCTGTTTACGTTTGGGGGGTCATTAATTCTCTGTGAGGTGACAGGGCAAGGTCTCACCGAGGGGACTCTCTCCTGGAAACAAGCTTTCTTGGGGGAACCCAGTTTCGAGGCAAGCCCTTGCTGAAAAGGTAGGCCATTAAAAAATAAAAGTTGACAGAAGAAAGAAGAGATCAAACATGTGCTGGCTTTTAAAAGGATGAATGCCACTTATACTATTTACACAACTCACAGAATTAACAAGAAAATTACCTACCTGTATGAGTCCTCAGGTGAGCTTTTAAATGAGACGACTTTGTATAAACTTTTGTGCAACCTAAAAGAAAGGAGCAGAGGAAGAACAGCTTGTCATTTCCAGGGCCTTTTGAAATCTTTACATTTGATGATCCGGTGTTTTAAATCTGGCTTTAAAGACGAAATCTCTTGTGCTAGATGCAATATTGGAAGATTTGGCTAAGCAGTTTCAAGGTGCCCTCTCCCCTCGACCTTATTAGAAGGTGCAGGTGATCCCACCTATGTATCACGTTGAGAGCAAAGAATATGGGTAATCCAGTCAAGCAACAAATGGAAAATTTGTAATTCTATTCCAGTAGGTACTTTTTTTACTCTAACATGTGCTTCAGTGACTTGATAGCTAATACATATATTTTTTAACTTACTGGATGTAGAGATGACAGAGCTAAGTCATTACCCAAGATGACTATAATTTTCTATACCCCTACTTTGTTTTTTTCTTTTAGCACGCCACATCATGCACCATAGTCAATAAATTATGCCCTATATTAAACATAAACTCGCTTACGCCAGCAACTTGAACATATATTTATTACTGTCAAATTATATTTTGGGTCACGTATCTCATTCAAGAATGAGCGCACACTAAAGGAACCGTTTTTTGGTTTAAATCTGTCCTGTAAACAGCCTTCTAGTTTCCAAGAGGTACCTACCCCTGAACTTCATCACCACATGACTGTCTCCAACCCTATTTAATCTCCAGGAGACTTTACAACTTTTTGCTGTGCTTTATTCAAGACAAGGTTTCTCTGTGGAGGTTCGGAGCCTGTCCTCGAACTTACATAGATCCGACCTCCTCTGCCTCCCAAATGTGAAATTCAAGTTTTATTTACTACTAAAGATTGAGAAATCTTAAGTTAACTAAGTCTCTAGAATGGCCTAGCCTTTAAAAATGTGTTTGGAAATTGTTATTTAAGAGGCAGGATCACGCTACGTAGCCCAGGCTAGATTTAAAGTGTAATCTTCCTGCCTCAGCCTCACTGCTGGGATTAAAGGCATGAGCCATCATGTCTGACTGGCCAATTTTTTCAATACATAAAACAAGCACTGGACTAGTATCTAATTACACACCTGGACAAAATGCAGAAACAGACTACTAAGAGAAACTAGGTGATTTACTTCTTACTGTCAAATACACCCTTGCTATATATTTTCATGCCTAAGGTTGAAAACAGTGCGCACACGCAACGTAAAACACTACTGACTCTTCAAGCACACAGACCACATACATACCAGGGTAATCGCAGTAGTGGATGCGCCGTTTCTCCAGATCGGGGTTACTCCTTCTATTGTATCTGACAGGTTGGATGCTTGGTGAACTAACTGGCAGAGTGGCAGGTAAATTCGGATTGCTAATTGCCAGTTTAGAAGCAATTGTAGCAGCATACGATGGAGGTGGAGTTAAATTCTGGAGCATCTCAGCTTGTCTATCGGGACTTCCAGGCTCTGAGCTCGGTGGCGATGGGGGAAAGTAAGTGGCCTGCTGTGGAAGAAACTGACTTGGCATGGTGTATGTGCAAGGGGGCATGCCCTGGAACTGTTTCATTGCAGTCTGCGGAACAGCAGAGGTGTGTGTGTTAAGGCCCGCCATGGCGGCAGACATGGATATGTTAAGGGTGTCCATTATTGCTGTCTGGTTTGTAGAACTAGGCATGTCTAGATCCGGTGTATTCAATAGCTGGTACAGGTGGCCCTGCTGGGAAGGGACAGAGAGATGAAGATCTGGCGTAGGAAGTTCTTGTTTGATGAAGATATTGTTCACCTCTGGAGCTGTGTTCTGATGGGAGCTGAATATACTGTTGAACTCAGGGAGGGCCTGGGTAGGGGCTGGAGGAGGGGCGGTCGTCTCGCTCTGGTGGCTGAAAATGGCAACAGGCTCTGTCTTGATCTGTGTAACGCATGGTCTCTGGGATTTGTAGAGGCCAGTTCTCAGGTGGGTGATGTCGGGGAGGAAGACGTTCATGTTGATACTGTAAGGTAAGCCTTCACTGTCAGTGAAGAACTGGTCTACCACTGAGGCACTGTCTCGTCTATACTTCTTATGCTCTGAAACAATTGGAACTGGAGGAAGCTGAGGTGTCAGATACTTCTCCATTTCACATCTTGTCTAAAAAAGAAGAGATACAAATACACAATGAGTCTACCAATTCACTCAGGTAGGATAAACAAACAGGACTAACTAAAAACTCACAACACTAGTATGGGTACGGGGGCCAGCTCCTAGAGCTGCTTATAAACACAGAGTTTTATTTTGTCAATTGTGTAATTATTGGTTAACCAAAAGTCTGTATGGCATGTCTTTAGTAAAATCACTCCCCAAATCATCGGCAGACAAAAGTGAAAGAGGCAAGGGGGTGGGGGCAAGGACAAAACATCTTCCTTTCCAACGCAATCAAGTCTCACCCCAAGAAAGATAATTCTGCAATCTAAGTACAGTATCAGAGTATGACCCAAACTGCCCCACTTCTGTTCATACCCATTACATTTAACATGTTTCATTTGAAAACTAAAACCTTTGCAAACCTTAAAAAAATAATATTTATGTGGGTAGAGTTAGGTATCTCAGGCCTAACATGAAATGTTCTCTGGCCATTTCAGTGCCTTTTGATTAACAAAAAAAAAAAAAAAAAAAAATCCAATGTTTGAAGCAAACCCTTGTATCCGCTAAAACAAAACAATTACAGGTTCAACGCTTGATGTAAATGTTGATTTTAACCAGCAGATTCGGTAATTGGTTAATGTAATAATGAAATGTTCCTATTCATTTCCCTATCTAAAACAGATCTTTAATTATCAAGGAGAAAATCATTCCCTTGGTAGACTGGTGCTAGGACGCCCGTGGGTGGGGAGAGGCTGCTCGATTGCCAGCACACTCATCAGCAAAACATTTATCATGTCCTCTCCGTGGGCCAATGCTACATTCCCCCTTCCTCTGTAAAAAGCGCAGTCATCCCTCACCCTACTGCTATCTCCCGAGAGAAAACTGCCAAAGTGAAACAACCAAGTATCCCCCAGGCCCTGATTGTTTAAGAAATAGACAATGCAGCTTCCGACCTGCCTGTCTTCCCAGCAATTCTCTCCCAACATATAAAAGCTTAATTTTTCCTCTCAATTCCTCTTGACATTGAAGAGCAGCTCAGAAAAAGGACAAAACCCAACTAAATGAAATAGTTCACAGAATAAGAAACCACTGCACCTCAGTTGGTAAACAGGAGTCCTATTTTTGCTCCTAAATTTCAAAAGAATTTCATCTCGGACCTCAGATCATTAAGATCTGGTTGTGGACGACGACGGACGGGATTTCCCGGATATGCACGACTTAAAAATAAAGATTCATGCTCTGGCCATGTGAGTCACATCTGACAAATGCCACTGTCCTCTCAAAGCACGACGACACTGGCAGACCCCGCGAAGTAGGTGCTGGGTGCAAATACACAATACGGCAAGAGGCTATTAAACCAAGCCTCTTGAAATAAACCAAACTAAACCCTTTCGTGCACTGCGCTCCCGCGGCGGTTAGTGGTTTCTGATTTTAGCTCTTCCAGCTGTTTGCATGTGGGTCTGTTTCCAATTTTTTTTTTCTTTGGGAGTAGCTAAAAGTCCCGGGAAGTTTTTTTTTTTTTTTTCTTGGGCTATATGACTCCCGTGCGTGGGCGAAAGAAACAGGCGCTTGCTCTAATTCGGCTGCTGGGCAAGTGTAAAAGCCAACTGCCAGCTTTCAACGCGACTCCGGGAGGAAATTTACGCGCACATGAAGAAAACAACACCCGTGGCCTTTTTGTACGCGTGTTCCTTTTTTAGGAAAAAAGCAGTGTTCTAATACAACCTTAGATCTTCTGACCCTAGTTTCCCAAACGGGGCCTTACAGCCCATTCTAGGGTGAGCTACAGGGGTATGGAACCCCAGGACTCCATCTGCAATTTCCACATCCCCGAAGGACGCAGGCAGGTGGACTTCCTAGGCCAGGACCATCCGGAGAGAGTGGTCAAGGTGACGCAATTTAAGTTGAGCGTGGATATAAGCTTTCATTCCCACGCAAGAAAACAGACAAGGTGCGCGTGAGCGCGCGGCTGTGTTCAGCCTCCTCTGGGCAGATCGGGGTGGGCGATGCCCCGGGCCCTCCGCTCCCCCATCCACTCCCCGGCGCCCCGTCTGGAAGCGCAGGGCGGGGCTGCCCACCCGGGCACCGGCTCCCGCGCGTCCCAGCCTGGAGCGGCCCCTGTCGCCCGCGCCTCGCAGTGGCGGGACACGCCCGAGCCGGGGGAGGGAGGCCGGCCGCTCTGCTTACCTGGACCAGCTCCTCCGAGGGCAGCCGCGGGCCGGCGGCCGGCGGCGGCGCGGGCTGCGCAGGCGGGTGGTGGTGCGCGTGTTTGAGATCGTCGCCGGGGAAGAGCGCCGCGTCGCGGGCCGGGTTCGCAGCGCCCAGCACCGGCTTGAGCTGCGCGAACACCGGCTCGTCCTGTGTGGCCGGTGGCTGGGACACGGGTCCCAGGCGGGCGCCCATGGTCAGCACCCGCGTGGCCATGGGCGGTCGGGGGGTCTACGGGCGTGGATCACCGGGTGATCGCGATTCCCACCTCGCCCGGGCTGGCGCCGGACTGCGGACTCGGCGCGGGGCGGCTGCGGGGGGGACCCCTAGGCCGGCGGCCAGCGGCTCACGAAGGCGGGCACGTAGATCGGGACTCCTGGGCTCGGCCACGCGTCACCGCCGAGGTCCTCCAGCCGCCACTTTCTCCCGCCCCGCCCCAGCGCTCGCCGGAACCCTCTCCCGCCACCTCCGAGCTCCACCAAGCAAGCTGCAAGCGCGCGTACCTGCCCCGCGACTACTGACACTTGACGCCCGCCTCTATTTCACCCAACTCCAGGGAGGCAGGACCAGCTCACCCGACTGGCAGCGTCGTGGCCAATAGCAAGGCCCCAGGGCCAGCGGCTAGCCAATGGAAAGGAAGTCCCACGAGGTCCCGCCTCCGACGGGCCGACCGCACCCCTCGCGGGCCATGAGCTTCGCGCGCAGAGCAGGGGCGCAGTTTGTACACAACTTCTCTGACAGATTGGGCCCGCGGAGCTCAGGGCGGAGGGAAAGAGACAGCGGGTGGAATCTAGGAAGAGGGGGATCAGGGTGGAGACGCGAAGGGAGATCTCTCCGAACTGTTCTCTGCCAGGATTAGAGTGGAAAAAAAAAAAGTATCGCACGTCTTAGGTGTTGTGCAAGGACCTGAAAGTCGAAAGCTGAAGACAGAAGGTGGGGGAGCTGAGGTTCCCAGTCTTGTCCAATGAGTGTGTATTTTTAAGTATACAAAATGTACTTTGGAGGAAAACAAGGGGCGGTTCGGTAACAAATGTAAAAGCAGCTCTCATTTCTGTGTTTTCAGCAGTGATCTATCTATCCCTTAGCAGATCCCTTATGGCCTGGCTAAAAGCGTAATGTCAAGCATTTTTTCAAGTCCTTGCATACCAACCTAGGCATATTTCCCCCTACGGTATTTAAGTAGCTACAAGTTTTCACAGATATTTCTACCTTCCGTCGCTGTACGTGAGGAAGAGGTGGGGTTGGCCTTATGAATTATGAAGTTTTTAATATTTAAACCATGTTGATTCTAGCCGGAGCATGGAATCTAATTTAAGAACCAACAGCCAGCTCAACTGGGTATTTAAATACACATTACATCTCTGGCTTATTTTTGCTACCACTGTAGTCTCGGGGCGGGGGGGATGGAGTTTAATATTTTCAGATGAGACACATAGCCCATCTACCTAATACGGTGGCACCATTTCCTACGAAACGGGAACTAAAGCCACAAACATTTACAGATACTCAACAGCTCTGAAAACTGCCAATCCAAATCGGTAGGAACCTAACAGTCAAGTATATTACTACCCATTTACTAGGTTGTTTTAACGGAGGGTGGGTGTTTTTTAATTTTAAAATTTTGCCAGCAATCTCCGAAGGAAACAACGTTCCTTAATCCTTAGTGTTCTTGTACATGACTTTCATGTGGCTTATTGTGAAGCCAGAATAATAAGCTGGGACAAAAATATCTGTAATATTTCAACCTATGTACATATGTTGACAGCACATATTACCTACAGAGAGCACACTGGCCATTTCACAGTGAAGCATCGATTAAAAAGTTCTTAAGGAAAAAAGCACCGCCAAGAGTATCACAGGTAGGAGTCTCCTTTCCAATATACAGGTAAATGAACGTGCACAGAAAGTATCACGTGCATTTTTTTTAAAGCAAAGATAAAATCATACTGTGAACTCAATTTCTTTTCTCCCTTTTCCTTCCTGTTAGTAATGATTCATTTTTATAGTTGTGGTTGCCGCTTTCAGAGGATGGGTGATGACTGCTTTCATGATACCAGAGTGTTATTAATAAGTGTCTTTGCACCTATGTCTCTAAGTGAACCACCTCATATGGTCAGCCTTCATCTTTAAAAACCTGGCCTCAGTTTTCTCTGTTGTTAAACACAATCATGACATCAAATAGCTCAGGGACAGGTCATAGAATTGGTGTTGGATTTAACTTTTTCAAATCAGATGATCTTTGGAAGACTTTTAATTACTTAATGCTCATAATATGATCAAGCCACCAATGTGGAATTGACAGCTCTTAATAGAATGCTTCTTCTCTTTTACCCTTTAAGTTTAATCCAATTTAAAGGTACTACGTCTTGGGATTTATCTTTATTTTACTTTGCTTTTAAACATATCTAGATTTTTCTTTTTTTTTTTTTCCACCAGCGTTTCAGTGGGCCGTGACTTTTTATTTCAATAAGACCCATTCGTTTTACTGGAAATCCTTCTAAATTTCACATAGCATCTTAACATCTTCCCCGCTTACAAGGCTTTCCATTGCAGCAAAACAAAAGCCCACAAAAGTATTTGACAAGCTCTTAAGAACATATTTTTATAGCCTTGTCACTTTTTATTTTCCCACTTTTTAAAAAGAATGTATGTGTGATCCTGTCTATGGCCTGGTTCATATAGCTGAAGCATTTACAGTTTTTAAAATACTTGATATCTACTTTTTGCTCAAATATGACAGCAGTTATTTAAATTTCATTTCTGGCATAAAGATTCAGGAAACCGGGCTGCCACTTTTAAGTAAGTAATGGTTTCTCTCAAATCCTCAGCTATGCAATCTCACAGAAAATAACTAGTTTAGCCATGTACAATAGTACAGAAATTGGAATGTAATCCCCTTCTAAGGTATGTGCCGTGCTGCTCTAAACATACAGAAAACATGTTTAACCAAGACAAACAGGACTGCTCACAACTTGCCCTATCAGCTTCCAAAGAAGGGTTAAAACTTGATAAATATTTTTCAGATTTTCCAGGTTCTAGGCTGGCTTGCAGCCAGCCAGTGTGAATGGACAGATCCTCAATTACTTTGAACTTTCTAGTTCTTTGCATTCCTCCCTGCTGAGTAGTCCTGTACCATTAGGGAAGATGGGAGAAAACAAAAAACAAATGTCAGGTTTCAGAAATCAATTAGTGGCCTGGCAGTAGCGTGTGAACTGAAGTGTGCCAAAACGGGAGATTCTGAGGGAAAGAAAGAAAAATGAGGAGTAGCCAGGCTGGCTAAGAGGGTAGGCACAGGGGCAGTGTGCATGCTTCGGTCCTTAGTCACTGGGCAGTGAGGATTTAGTCTTAGAATAAACCCCAAGTGTCACTATCTTTACGGGAATAAATACGCCTGAATGTGTGGGGGCTGAGCCGGCATCCAGCTACGGGGGCGGGGGCTAGCAAGAGGCTGTGGAAAAAATAGATAAACAGCTTCTGAGCCAGATGAGAAAGTGAGGAGCTCTCTGCAGGGCAGTATTCACAAGAACACACAACATGAGAAACGTCTCTAGTCCGGTGTTCATTGATCACAGGGAGTCACCCAGATCTCACTTTCACCAGGAGAACATCCACAGGACGGCCCCTTTCCATACAGTCGGTGCTGAGTTACCAAGTGGTACCAGACCACAAAAAATGCCCAAGAAAGAGCAAAACTAACTCCTGATAAGTGAGCACATGGTGCCCTAGGGTAAGATTATTTAATTAAAAGTAACTTTTATGTTCACCAGGTATCCCTGTCAGAATCGGGATCAGTGGAAACACAGAAGATATTTTGTCCTCTAGACCACTTCATATCTTTAATCTTTTTAGTTTTTCATTACTGCTTGGAGCCACACATTTAAAAAAGTTACTGAGACAGTAACACAGTAACTAGAAGTTGCCATTAAGATTAGACAAAATGCAAGTTATTTTGATTTGAGAGGTTCAGATAGGAGAATAGATGTTCTTTCTTTTTTGTGTGATGACAGATGTGTAATTAAAATATTTTAAAGATTTAATTTTTGTATAATAGAAAACAATTTAATATCCTGATTGTGCACTGTCTCCTGTCCCTTGTTCATAAGGAATACATTTTATTTAATTTTGGATTTCAATGCATTCTCCATGATATTCTGCAAGGCTCTTAGTGTACACTGACATAGTGCAATTTAGCCACCCTACTTTTCAAACACTAGTAGTACTTTTTAAAAAATAGAGATTTACCTTTTGGAGGGACTGGGATTGCTTTTTTCCACCTTGTTAATATACTAAGCAGATGAAAATGACAAATATGAATGCCTTTAGACCAAGTTATAGTCCAGACATACTGCAGCTTCAACTGTACAGTATTTGAATTCTGACTGAAAATATGATAGGAAAGAGGAAGAGGCAATTCCTGCCCTGAAGCACTTACACCAAACAATCTTTTAGAACATCAGGGATGCTACCTCATCAGCATCACAATGAGCCAATTGCTGGCCATGCTGTGACGAAAGCAGTAATGGCACCAGGTTGTGGGGTGCAGCCAGGGATACTCCATGGTCTGTGCATGGCTCACGGGGAAACATCCCTGTAGACATTGATTCATCCATGACATGTGTAGAGACAGGGCCGGGCTAATGCCACAACGCCTTGTGCTGCTGTGGTCCTGGAAGTGTGGCCACCTTTCCGGAAGGACAGTCTGTCACATATGAAGAAGGCAGAGAATTCGAATGACCTTAAGAAGATAAGCCAGGCCTGGTGGTACACTGCTGGAATCCCAGCACCCAGAGGCAGAGCCAGGAGAATAGGTACAAATTCAGCCTGAGCTCATCCAGAGTGACACAGCAAGACCCCATCTAAAACAAAGATAGATACCACTCCATCTAGGAAAGATATACTATAAACATACAGTTATATGGAAATTTAACTTAGGTATCCAACAATAGGACAGTAGCACACACACACACATTCATAGGTCATAAATCTAGTACACCACATTTAGTGAGCATGCCACTAATCACGTCATTTGGTATGCTGTTGCAGAGAGGTGTCTCAGTGCTTAAGAGCACAGACTGCTCTTGCAGAAGACTGGAGTTTGGTTGCAAGCACCATGTCAGGTGGCACACCACCACTCGTAACTCCATCTCCAGGGAATTTAATGCCTCTCATCTCCACAGACATGTGTACCAGTGTGTGTGTATGTGTGTGTGTGTGTGTGTGTGTGTGTGTGCGCGCGCGCGCGCGAGCACGTGCACGCAGGTTCCTGTATGCACACACTCGTAATTTGAAATAATTAAAAAATATTTTTTAGGAAAATAAAAGAGGGAAGAGGGGAAAAAAAATCCTTGACATAGGAAGAGAGGTTTAAAGGAGAGGGAAATGAGAAACGGATGTTTTATTATTTTTTAAGGATTTTTTAAAAATTTACAATTTATTTTTTACATTCCAATCCCAGTTCCCCCTCCCTTCTCCGGCCCCACTCCCCTCGCTTACCCCTACCCCATCTCCCATCTGCTCCTCAGAGAGGGTAAGACCTCCCCTAGGAAGTCTACTGAGTCTGTCTCATCATCTCATTAAGGCAGGACCAAAGCACCTCTCCACCCCCCACCCCAACCCACCCCCAACCCCCACCCCTGTGTCTAGGCTGGGCAAAGTATCTCTCTATGTAGAATGGGCTCCACTAAGTCAGTTTGTGCATTAGAGTTAGGTCTTGGACCCACTGCCAGTGGCCTCATATATGGTCCCAGCTGCACCCTTGTCACCTATATTAAAGGCATCTAGTTCAGTCTTATGCAGGTCCCCATTTGTCAGACCTGAGTCAGTGATCTCTCACTAGTTCGGGACAGTGGATTCTGTGGGTTTCCCCATCATGGTCTCGACTCCTTTGTTCATATCATCCCTCCTCCCTCACTTTGTACTCCAGGAGCTAGGCCTAATGGTTAGTGGATTTCTGCATCTGCTTCTGTCTGTTTCTGGAAGAGGGCTCCAGCTTCTTTGGGGTTGTGGATTGTAGGCTGGGTATCTTTTGCTTTATGTCTGGTATCCACTTATGAGTAAGTACATATCATATTTGTCTTTCTGGGTCTGGGTTACCTCACTCAGGATGTTTTTTTCTAGTTCTATTAGCCTGCAAATTTCAGGATGTCATTGTTTCTTACCACTGAGTAGTACTCCATTGTGTAAATGTACCACAGTTTCTTTATCCATTCTTCAGCTGAGGGGCATCAAGGTTGCTTCCAAGTTCTGGCTATTACGAATAATGTTGCTATGAACATAGTTGAGCAAATGTCCTTGTAGTGGGAGTGCGCCTCCTTTGGGTATATGCCCAAAAATGGTATCGCAGGGTCTTGAGGTAGGTTGATTTTTAATTTTCTGAGAATCACCATACTGATTTCCACAACAGCTGTACAAGTTTGCACTCCTATCAGCAATGGAAAAACAGATGTTTTATAAACATGCACCTACCAAGGTGGAAAAAAAGCACAAGTAATGGATTTTGAAGCCATGCAAACAGCACATATCTACAGTTCCACTACTTGAAAGACTGAGGCAGAAGAATCAAGAATGCAAGGCATCTGGTTTACAGAGTGAGTTCCAGGTTATCTGTGGCTATGTAGCCAGCAGGACTTCCTTCCTGCATAACTTTTATGATAAGACTTTGTTGCTTTGTTTTAATCATTTAAAACAGTGTTGTGAAGGTGGGAGTGGTGGTGTACTTGGAGGCAGAGACAGGCAGATCTCTGAGTTCAAGGGCAGCCTGACCTACAGATAGTTCCAAGACAACCAGAGCTACACAGAGGAACACTTTCTGGAAAAACAAGGAAACAAAAGAACAAAACATGCGTGCACACACACACACACACACACACACACACACACACACACACACAGTGTTTTGAAAAAAGGCATGGGGGTAAACACCCAGAAGCTGAGCTCTTGAGAGGTGGAGAGAGGCAGATGGGGAGTTCAAGGTATCCTTATTTCTATGATCATTTGGAACCAGAGTTGGCTACATGAGAGCCTATGGCCCCCAAGGACCATATCAGTCTTTTAACAAAATTCGGAGGTTCCTTTTTTTTTTTTTTTTTTTGGTTTTTCGAGACAGGGTTTCTCTGTGTAGCTTTGGAGCCTATCCTGGCACTCGCTCTGGAGACCAGGTTGGCCTCTAACTCACAGAGATCCGCCTGCCTCTGCCTCCCAAGTGTTGGGATTAAAGGTGTGCGCCACCAACGCCTGGCCTGTGGACCTAATCTTTAGAAAGGTGTTGTGTGAAGTCCTGAGTCATGTTTTTATTGTTGTATAGTCAATCTTCTAAGACCCCTCTTCTCTTTCCCAGCACCGAAAATTCTTTTATTTTAAACAATTCAATTGAAGGTGATTGTGGTGATGGCCGCATTGAAACTGAATGCTGGCCACACTTTCTATTATAAAAGGGTAATATAGAAGGATGCTCTGAGGAGCTGCCCTCCACCACTGTGGCCTCCATGGACACAAACACCGCATTTGCCACTGAGAGACACTCGGACACCTTTCTTTATGAAACACCCAGCTCAGACACTTTTGTTACTGCTTCCAAATCATACTCATAAATTCTCACAAAATATCACGAGTCAATGAGCTTGAATGAGTTGGAGTGCTCATCTCATTAATAATGTAATTACAACTCTCTTTGCTTGTTAGGGAACTACTTGTCACCAACCATGTAGCTATTCTTTGTTCAGTATTTTTGGAGTAAGATATCTCAAATGTACTGTGGCAAAGGGCACCTCGGAGGGAAGGCACTTGCTCCTCTCCACACTCACAACACCTCTACCCAGACCCCCAGCTTTTCCATTCACTCAGATTCTCTCCTGGAGAAACTCCTGTGCAAAATCCATGAATGCACCTCCATCAGGGTGCTGGCCCAGTCAAGAGTAAAATTTCAGCGCCTGCTTCTTTTTCTGCCCCACTTTGCCGCAAGCCCTCCCATGGGTGCCATGGTAGCAGCATAGGAAGAAAAGGCCAGCTCAGGTATTTTATTATAGCAACAGAAAATGGACTAATATACTATACAGAACGGAGATGATATGAGTTGCAAAGCCACCATGTTGCAAGCCTTAGTATTTTTTTTAAGATTTATTTATTATGTATACAGTGTTCTACCTGCATGCATGTCTGCAGGCCAGAAGAGGGCCCCAGATCTCATTACAGATGGTTGTGAACCACCATGTGGTTGCTGGGAATTGAACTCGACCTCTGGAAGAGCATCCAGTGCTCTCAACCACTGAGCCATCTGGCCAGCCATCCCCCCTCACCCCCACCCCTCAAGCCTTGGTATTAATGGATTTGAATAACAGTGGATAGATGACTGAGTGACATTATGAGGTGGAACAGGCTCACTTACAGAATCTCATAGTATTTCCATATAGATTGGTGTTTTAACTAAAGTGGAAAATGGCAATTTAACAATGAAAAATCCTGACAGAAACTATTTTACATCATCAAAATCAGCCCTATCACCAAAAGGAAGGACAGACTATGCCCATCTTGATAGGAACTGAGAAGGGTACAGCATCAGTTACATTTTACCTATGAAAAATTCATACTCTGAGGCTGGAGAAATGGCTCAGCAGTTAAGAGTACTGGCTGTTCTTCCAGAGGACCTTGGGTTCAATTCCCAGCACCCACATGGCAGCTCACAACTGTCTGTAACTTCATTTCCCAGGGATCTGGCACCCTCACACAGACATACATGCAGGTAAAACGCCAAGGCACATAAAAATAAATAAATCCTTTTTTTTTTTTAAAGTCACAATCTGGATTAAATCATGAGGCAACTAGACAGCTCAAACTTCAGTGAACTGGCTGAAGTCAAGACATTAACTTGGGAGCTGGAGAGATGGCTCAGAGGTTAAGAACAATGACTGTTCTTCCAGAGGTCCTGAGTTCAATTCCTAGCAACTACATAGTGGCTTACAACCATCTATAATGAGAATTGGTGCCTTCTTATGGCATACAGACATACAGGCAGACAGAACACTGCATACATAATAAATAAGTCTAGCTGAGCTGTGGTGGCATATGCCTTTGATCCCAGCTGTGTCGGGAGGCAGACACAGGCTGATCTCTGTGAGTTCGAGGCCAGCCTGGTCTATAAGAGCTAGTTACAGGACAGGTTCCAAAGCCACAGAGAAACCCTTTCTCAAACCCCCATCCCCCCCACCCCAAAAAAGAATGTTAACTTGAGGGTTGGAGGGACAGTGTAGTTAGTAAAGTCACGTAAGCATGAGGACCTGAGTTGGATCCCTAGAACCTATGTAAAAAGCCTAGCATATCTGGGGCTAGAGAGATACGTTACTGGGGAAAGTGCTTGCTGCCTAAATACCAGGACCGGAGTTCAGATCATCCAAGCCCAAGAACAAGCCGAGAGGATGCCAGGTCACTTGTAATTCCAGACTCCAAAGGTGGGCAGGATTGTCAGGACAAGCAAGCTGGCCAGATGATAAAACGTGAAGTGCACGTTCAGCTAGTGGCCTCCTTCCCCCATATGTAAGGGGGAGAATGACACCAACCTTTTGCTTTTACACATCCACACTCTCCCACACATTCCCACGTCGTATACACAGGGGCAAGACGAAAAGCTAGTCTGAGGCCACTAAACTAGCCTCGCTGAACCAGTGAGCTCCATAGACAGTGAGAGACTCTGTTTCAAAATAATAATAATTTAAAAAAGCTAAAGCAATGACTAGGGAAACACCTGATGTCAAGCTCTGGCCCCCACATACATGTACACACCAGTGCACTGCAATTTCACATGAACATGGACACACCCAATGGAATGTAAGTGTGCTGAAAGATGAGTGTATCTCTGGAATGTTCCTTTATAAAGAAATGAACGGTCAGTTCTGCGTTTCATTTAGATGGAAGGAGGCCAAAAATTATTATTGTAGTAATAATGAAAATTTAAGTATACCATATAATGCTGTAATCCTACGTGTCTGAACTTGGTAATGTAACTGAATATGTAAAAAGAGTATTCCTTTATTTTAAGGATGTGACTCTTAAATATTTACAGATAATAGGTATGGGATCTGCAACTAACTTGCAAAATAAGTAGGAGTGTGTGTGTGTGTGTGTGTGTGTGTGTGTGTGTGTGTGTGTGTGTGTGTTCATTATATGGACTGGGACAAGGAATAGAATCAGTTCAGCAAATTGGTATTAACTGGTGAATTCGAAACACAGGTACATAAGATAATTTTAATAGTATTCTTGAAATTTTTTTCATAGGCTTGAAATAATTTTGAATCAAAAACAAAAGAAGAAAAAGTATAGAACTGAGGAAGCCTGACTTATTTCAAACACAAGAGCCTGCTGTCTGAGATTCAACATCACAGACTTGTATTCATCACAGTTTAGTTGAAGAGAGCATCAGCACCCCACAAAAACAGTTGAGTCTCAGCTAAAAGGCATCGTTTTCCTCAAGACCCTTCATTTCTCTTCTGTGCAGGCACTCCTATCTGAGATACCACAGAAACATTAATGAGTCTATGTTTGCCATGCTTACAGGTGTGGTCATCTCCCATCTCCACCATTCTGTCTGAATAAAGACCGTGTGTACACATGTCAGAGAGAGAGAGAGAGAGAGAGAGAGAGAGAGAGAGAGAGAGATCAAATGTTAGAAAGGACATTGTCTTTTTAAAGTAATGGGAAATGTTTGTTGCAGGGTCTCCCACATTGCCTGAGCTGACTTGTAACCTAGACTAGGCTTGAACTTGCAAAGTCGACATGCTTCTGCCTCACAAGGGCTGGAATTATAGATTGTACTATCTCCAGACTTCATGTAGTTTTCATTATGTTTAACTCTTCAGTTTTGAAAAACAAACAGAAAGTAACCCCAGACCCCTGCCAGAGTAGAGCCAGGGTTCTTCCGTTACAACCCAACATGGTGATTATGTTGGAGAGACCAAACTATGGATTATGAAGCAAAGGTACACCTGTTAGTATTCAGGCATCTGTACTGGCCTGTCCTTGGGGTTCTGACAGGATACGCCCTCAGTTGCAACCACTAAGAGCACCACCTGTGCACATTCACTATGTTCCCTTATAAAAGGGCCCTGCCCACCCCCCATCCCTCCCTCCCTCCCCTCCCTCCATTTTCTCCCTTCCTCCATGCTTCTCTGGATGGCTGAGTCCTTCCATCTGAAATCGTCATGTTTGGTGAGCCACTCCACCTTCCCCTCTGTAGGCTATTCTCATGAGTAAGGACTCATCTCGTCTCTAGAGCGTGTTTTCTCACCTTTTGGCCTCGTTAAGTCCAGGCAACCATGGCTTTCTCGGGCTCAGCGTTGGCCCCCACCCTTTGCGTGATGACCCACTGGGTGGCCTTTGCCAGTCTCAGCTCTGGTCCTTTCCTGGACCATGATTGACCTATCACCAAGGCAGTTTGTGCCTTTCTCACTTGATCCTTGCATGATAAAAGCCATTGGATCTTTCCTGTCTCGCTCTTGTGGAATACACCTACCAAAATCCTCTTCCCAGCACTTTGTAATCTCTTCATGCTGGGACCCTACCTACCTGCTTCCCCTTCAATGGATCTGCTCTCTTCCACCTGCAACAAATCTGCTTCTCGTTTGCTGATGGCTTTGCCTTCCATTCAGTACCAACAACTGGGTCTCTGGTGGGCTTATCCATTTCTGACCCTTCCCCTGAATGTGAGGCTTCCTTTCTTGAGCACAGTACTTTCCCCGTCTTCTGGCTTTTTTCGACATCTGGTACCAAGCGACACTATATCTCTCTCGGGCTCAGAACCCTTGGCCCCCTCCCTTTGAGTGATGACTCACTGGGTTGCCTGTGTCTATCTCAAAGTCAACCCTCTCTGAATTCCTGGGACACTAGGAATTGCAGAGCCTTGGGTCTTACTTCTCTGCCTCACTCATGGGAGCAGTGTCATCATCCACACCTCCTTGCTCCTATTGGGATGTTTCTTGGAGACCCACTGACCATCCTTTGTTTTGTTTGTTTTTGCTTTTTTTTTTTTTTTTTTTTTTTTTGTGTGTGTGTGTGTGTGTGTGTGTGTGTGTGTGTGTGTGTGTGTGTGTAGCAGTCTCAGCTATCCTGGAACAAACTCTGTAGACCAGGCTGTCCTCAGACGCAAAGAGATCTGCCTGCCTATGCCTCCCGAGTGCTGGGATTACAGGTATGCACCACCACTGCCCAGCTCCACTAAACATTCTTCCCCCCCCCCTTTGGTTTTTCGAGACAGGGTTTCTCTGTGTAGCTTTGGAGCCTATCCTGGCACTCGCTCTGAAGACCAGGCTGGCCTCGAACTCAGAGATCCGCCTGCCTCTGCCTCCCAAGTGCTGGGATTAAAGGCGTGTGCCACCAATGCCCGGCTCTCCACTGACCATTCTTAACCGGCTATTGTTGCAGGACAACCAGCTGTTGCCCATAGAGCTGGAGGCACAAGGCTACCAAACATGTCCAGTGACGCTGTGGGGATGGGGAAGGATCAGGTGTTTTAAGTCCTAGAGAGTTGATTTGGATCCACCACCAACAGCATCTTGCCAGGTCCAGGAGGCACCTGATGGTTCCACAGAGCCTGGACAGTGACGTGAAACAGCCAGCTACTCCAGGACATGGCTAACACCACAGCTTCCCCAGGGCCCCCAAAGATGAATGACACCCCCCAGGTCAGCAAAAAGTAGTCTTGAGAACATGGTGTCTTCATCCCCTCCTCCCCTGCGATCCCTTTCTAAGGCCTTATGTTTCTATAATAAATAAAAAGGGAGGAATGTCAGTATTCAGGCATCTGACAGGATCCACCCTCAGCGGCAGCCATGAAGAGCACCACCTGTGCAAATTCATTGTTTCCTTTTAAAAGGGCCCTGCTCACCTCCCATCCTTCTCTCTTTTTCTCCCCTCTCTCTCTTTCTCTGTCCCCCTCTTTCCTCTATCTCCCCCTCTCTTCTGCTGCTCCTGTCTCTGGAGGCCGGTCTCCCCTCTTCCCATTCCCCTTTTAAGGATCCCTTTCTCTAATAAAAGTCCCCTCTGCTTGAAGTCTGTGGCATGGCATCATTCTCTCACATCCCACTTTTCTTAAATTACAGCAACACCCCAAGGTGCAAGCTGGGCTTTGGTGGCCTTTCCAATTTGAAAAAGCTAAAACCAGCCCCATGTCACTAGAGAATTTTCAGATAACTCAAATTATTCCTTTTGTAAAAGACAGGGTCTCACCCTTTGTACAGACTGGTCTGTAACTCGTAGCAATCCTCCTGCCTCAGCTTCCAGATTGTTGGGATTTCAAGGAGGAGCCACCATGTCTGCCCAAAACAACTAAATCATTAAGCTCAATCGAAGGTTTATTGTTGAAGTTTAGAATTCCAGACACAATGACTTGGGGGCCTAATGAGACTGCCAACCAAAGACAGGTACACAGAGACAACTGAAGAAACTCAGTGTGAGTCTGCAAGGTTGTGTAGACAGCAAGAGAAGGTGGATTAGATATTTCCCTGTGAGGAAGTAATGTTCAAAAATGGCACATAGGACAGTTGAAGGGCACCAACTCAGGAAACTGGCAGGGGCTTTGGGGAAAACAGAAACTGAAAACTGCTGACTGCAGTTGTTATCCACTCCTGACTTGTATATGCTTCGTAAAGAACCAATACATTAAAGTCTGCTTCAGGGGTTTTTCTAACTCGGAGGGCACCCGTCAGATAACTCAATAAAAGTGCTTACCAAGTAAGCCTGAAGACCTGAGTTCGATTCCTGGTACGGAACTGACTCTCAAGTTATCCTATCACACACACACAAGTACATGTTAAGAAAAAGTTTTAGGTATAATCTCGGGGCAGAGGGGTGGCTCAGTTGTTGAGAGTACACAACTCCTGCAAACGTCAGGTGGTTCACAACCCCTGGCAACTCCTGATCCAGAAGAATGGACACCCTGTCTGGAATCCAAGGGCAAGTGTAATTATTTGCACACAGATATCCCCCCAGACATACAAAAGAAGCATATGCATCATTAAAAATGAAAATGAATCTTAATAGAGAGTCTCAGTGAAAAAATGAGATACACAGGTGGAGGTGTATGTCTTTTTCCTTTTTTATGTGTATGAGTGTTTTGCCTACATGTGCATCTGTGCACCACGTTAGTGCCTGGCACCCTCGGAGAGCACTTTGGATTTCCCTGGAACTGGAGTTGCAGACAGCTGGAAGCTTCCATGTAGATGCTTGGAATTGAACCTGGATCCTCTAGAAGAGCAGTCAGTGCTCCTAAGCTCTGAGCCACCTTTGCAAACCCTATTGGAGATGTATAAGATATAAGTCACCACAGATCCTCCAAAATACCAAGTTTAAAAAGGCAAAAGTAAGCCAGGCAGGGGACAGGGGTGGCACATGCCTTTAATCTCAGCACTTGGGAGACAGAGGCAGGTGGATCTCTGAATTCAAGGCCAGCCTGATATATAGAATGAGTTTCAGGACAGCCAGGGCTACACAGAGGAAAGCCTGTCTTGAAACACCAACTATCCAAACAAACAAACAAGGCAAAAGCATATAGGAGAACTGCTATATGTCTAGAAAGACTAGTGATAAAGCAACTAAGCAGTGTGAGGCCCTGGATTGGGCTCTGGGCCAGAAAAAGGCCATTGGCAAAACAAGTGGAAAACTTAAATGAGGTCACAGGTTAGGCAAAACTATAGTATCCTAGTTTCCAGGTTTAAATTGTTGCATAAATGGTTATGCAAATGTTAATATTAGAAAAACCCAGTACTCAGAGCAGTGAGCACTGAGTACTGTATACTATTTAGAACTTTAAAATAGTCTTGCTATTTACCACCAGACCTGGCAAGTTTCAGTTATCATTACGTTTATTTATTTTTGTAGATGTGGGTATGGGGATGTGTGTGCGTTTGAGTGTAAGTCAGAAGACAACTTGTGTGGGTCCTCTCTCTCCTTCAGGCACATAGAGCCCAGAGATGGGAATCAGGTCTTGAGGCTTAGTGGCGAGCACCTTTACCCACTGAGCCATCTTGTCAGCCCCCAGACAACCTATTTTCCATTTCCTTGTTTACTTAGTAGAGTGTTTAAATATTTTGGCGTCTGCCTACGGGCATACTTCATCAATGGAGCAGTGCTGTGTCAAGTTTCCAGAATCATTTCTAAAAGTAAAAAGAACGGAAGGCAGGTGTTGGTGGTGCCTGCCCGGAATCCCAGCACTCAGGGGGCAGCAGCAGGTGGGGTCATGAGTCAAGGTCATCTTTAACTATGAATCCAGTTCAAGACCCGTCCAGGCTACATGGGACCCTCGACTCAGAAAACAAAACAGCGCAAAAGGGGGGGGGGCAGAGGTGGGAGCAATTATTAAAGGAGCTGGTGTCTCAGCCCTGTGACACTCAGTATACAAGCACACACCATCCAATGTGTAACAGCATGGTCACAGAACTGTGTTGGGACTCTGAGCCAAAGTCCAGTATGTTTAAGGAGGCAAGTCACTTCTTAGAAACTCATGTTTCGCAGAGATACAGGCAATAATACAGTTTTATGGTAGCTTGGTCAATCTCTTAAAGAAAAGGGAGAGGTTTATGACAGAAATGGTAATAAAGCTTTAACTACATGTGTGTAGTTAAGTCCACTGGAGCCATTCAAGTTAACTTCTACCTATATTTATGGGCTCGATTGCATAATACGTGAAGCTTACAGGAAGTGCCCAGGAGATAAGGGTACATAGAAAAGTTATTTAAGTTTGAAAAAGAAACCGCAGGACATGCTGGGAACTTACTTTATAGTCACTTTTGTAGCACAAGTGACTATGTCATTCCTTTTCTTTTAATAATTTCCCTATCTCAAAGTGAATATGGAGCAACTGATTAATTCCAGTTTAAATGTACATCAGAGTTAATGGCGACTTAGCTAAAAAGTCAGTAAATTACCCAAAAAAATGAAGATAGACATTTGACGATGTCCAAATCATGCTAAGCATATGGATGGCTTAGGCAGATCAGGACATCCCATGATGCAGTGGTTTCCCTCCTGAGCTTCCCTGGGTAGTGAGTGAGCCTTGAGTCTGCTGAGAAATAGGACTTGATCAGTAGACCTTGCATTTGCTACATGAAATGACCCTAATGGTTAATGTGTAACTGAACACTGCTCTTCCTCTCCAATAACTGCATTTCCCAGTAAAGGAGTGCATTGTGAACTCTTTGCTACTTTAAGGTATAGTTTGCCTCAATGGTATTAGGATGCTTGGGCTGAAAGATGGTTTTGATACCTTTACCTGGTGTGCTCATGAAGGATTTCAGTTCTTGTTGAATGCAAAGATATTTTCCCACAATATTTACAGTTTTTAGGAAAATCAAGGCTATTCTTGCAAATTAAGGGGGTTAAAGACTTTTTTAATAAAAGCCCTATAATGTTGAGGAGTGCTGTTGAGTGATAATGTTGCAGAAGAGGAGAGACTGCTTTATTCTAATGAAAGCAAATTACCCTAAAATCCGTGTTGTGGAAAATTAAAACTAATGACATGTTCATGTTGCAATACAAAATTGCCCAGAACCTAATTTCCCAGGGTGAGATGCAGTTTATTTTCAAACGTAAATAACTTGTCCATTTCATGATTTGCTTTTATCCATTACTGAGAGAGAACCATTTACAGTAGGCACCTTTACCCCACTAAATAGCAAGGATGAGCCAAAGGAGTTTTGAGATTTCCTCTGTGACATTAATAGAATATATATATTAATATATGTAATAGAATATATATATTATCCTCTCAACAGACAAAGATGAAATATACTACCTTTAGTAAGTCTAAGATGGCTTTTTTCCACTTTTGCCTTCATCTCATAGAATGTAGAGGGTTTTCAATGACAGCTGAATTAACTCTGTGAAAGAGGGCTTTTGAGGCAGGATCAGTCACACCAGTGTGTGGGATGACACCTAGCAGAGCTTTCAGGTTAAGCCGTGAAGAGAACAAAGCTAGGCACACATTCTCCAGCTTCAAGTAAATAAGGTGGCTGACTATTTCTCTTTGCTGTTTGCAACGAATGCCATGCCCATGCCGTAAAGCTAATTGCGGCCGTAATTAGGAAAGGGGAAAAACACAAAATAACTATGAGTGAGCTACTCAGTAGAGCCTTAATCTGAATCTCAGAGATCCCATTTTCCCTAGGGGTAGGTTTCCAATGCTGAGTTTAAATGTGAATACAATATTGAAATACTGTCCCGCGTGCAAGGGGCATGGGCAGAACCTGGCAGAAGGGTGATTGGTGTTCAGGAGTGACTTTAGGTGATGAAACAGACCAAATGAGACCAGCTGAAATTTTGCCGTCTCAGAAGAGGCCTCACTCTGCACCACATTTCATAAAATGCACCTCCCCGGGTGTTGTTAAGAAACTCTTCCCCATATCTAACATTGCCCTATCTGCTGTGTAGCAATGTCATTTCTTCACATCCTCAGCAACATCGTTCTAACCTGTACTGACACACATCACACAGAAACAACAAAAACACAGACTAACTCCAAATCCACAGAGGAGGGTTTGCAAAACCTTCCCACTCTTCCCATACACTGTGATGGGAGTCTTTAGTTAAGTTTTGAATTTTAAAAGGCGTGATGGCAACCCATGATGGTTTAAATCATGGATATGGAATTCAATGTGAAGACTTGGGAAGATGGTCTTTCCAGCTGCCAGCCTAGTTAAAGTGGGCAGGTTAGCAAGCCGACGGTCCAGCAGTGCAGCTTGTAACATCCTGTGTTATGAGAAAAGCCCAACAGTCTGAAGATTTTAATCCTGTCCTTGAATATGTTGTCTCTTGGCCCCCATGGACATCACTGGCAATGGGAATAATTACAGTTGTTTTTTTTTTTTTTTCTGCTTGCACTAAAATATCTTTCTACTCTAATTAGATTTAAAGAAAAAGTAAAGAAGGCCTTCCATAAAACCCCCGTCAGAGATTCCCTCCGAGACTTCTTGCCTGTAATTAAGTTGCATTTACAGATCTGATAGTCATTCCTTAAAAGAGGCATTAACATTACAAAGACCAATTATGCATGGTCAAACAAAAGATTCAGATTCCCTGATCAAAGCAGTAATCTCCTTTACAATTGTTATTTTTGAAGTATCTTCAAACAGAACAAACACACCTTGACTACGTAAACAGCTATAGCTGAGGGCTAATTTGCTGCTCCCAAAGGGCTCAAATCTAGCCCTGCTGCCCATTCCCAACCTCTGCACTTAGGCTAGGAACAGCTTTGTTAGAAGGGGAAAACTTACAAACATGGGTTTTAGTAGCCAAAGTGTTGCATGAGAAGGTCAACCCACATTTCTCACAGAGCTCTGTCCTTTACCTAAGCTGCTTGTTTGACAATTGTTTGAAACAATAAAAAGCAAAAAACCCAAACACACATTGCATGGAAACCAGTTTTTGGTTTTGGTTAGGGGGAGTCGGAATTCGTGTTTCGGTTGAAGTTCTCTAGATTGAAGGCCCAGAGCAGATTCCTAACAACTTCAGAGCTTTGCCTGCCAATCTCAGCAAGCTTAACAGCGCCTCCCAAAGACACCCAGGACAGGAGCAGGCCTTTCATAGTTAGTGAGGCACAGATGATCATGTGTGAATTCAAATAAGAATTCATATCTTTAAAGCTGACTGAATTGTTAAACAACCAGGAGGACCAAACAAAAACCATCAAGAAAAACAAAAAACAAATACACCACCAAAAAACGTTTAATATTTTTTATCACCTATTCCAAATATGCATCATAAAGCTAATTTTGTGGCTCAAGAAAGTTAAAATAGTTTTTCCTCTGTCCAAGCTCTTTAAATCTCCAAGAGACTCACAGAACAGTGTTTACATACACATAGATATATGCCAAACACCTGGCAGGAGAAATACCTTGTCCTGAGGCTAGTGGAGGAACTAGTTTGCTTTGAATACACTCTGGGAATGTTCCCTTCTGGTTAGGCAGGGCACACTTGGGTAAAGGGAAAAGCCAAATGGCTTTATCCTCAATACATTTGGTACACATGGACAGCCAAGAACAGTAGTGTGTCCTAAAATATTATAGCATACTGGGTTTGCAATAAAAAAGTACCATTCTGAGACTATATCTTTCACCACTCAGAACCCATGTTAAATATCTCCTTTCCCACTGTCCCCCCCACTTCCTTTTCCTCTATGTTGTTCTAAATCACTCAGGAGCCATTCTCCTATTTTAGGGGTGGGAGTTAACAGGTTTGTTCTGCCGTGATTTGCTTCAAATGTAAATTTTTCCAAACCACAATATTCTCACCTGTAAGACAGAGAGAATCTTTTTGTATAGATTATGGCAAAAGTCAAATAATGCAGCTACTACAACAGTTACTAATTGGGAGTTATCATTTTCTGGCTCCTTTAAAGAAAACCTCTGTGTCAAAAGCATCAAAAGCATGACCTTCTTAGGTTAGGCGGCAGCTCATTGGAGTTGTTTGGAAGGGAGCAGATTTCTACAAGATTCTACAAGAGATGGGTTTTTGTTTGTGTGTGTGACACATAGGCTTGAACCCTGGGCTCGGAAATTGTTTGTGCTAGGTGACCATTGTAATTCCCAGCCTCAAGAGTTCATTTGTAAGAAGAAAGGCAACAGTCACCAGCAATCAACATTATTTCACTGGTAACAAGTTGAGTTGAGCTAAGACAAGCGGCTCTCCCCCCACCTTTCTCCTTTTCCTTCTCTCCTTCTCCCCTCCCCCTGTAATGGTATTATTAGACTTGAGGCCAAGGGAATGCCACAGGTATTGGGGATAGGGGTTGGATGTCTTTAGTTCCTCTTGTGGATAAGATGGTAACAGATTAATTAGTCCACAAGCCAATAAAGTTTATTTGTATCAATCTGGCAAAGGATTCTCAGGTAGTGATTGAGTTTGAACTACAAGAAATACCTAAGAAGGTATTTTTTCTCTCACAATAGGCTCACTCTCTGTTAATATTCTTACTCATGATTTGAAAGGAAACACAGGAGGCCCACACAGCTCATATTAGTTTCGTCAATCACATTTATTTATTTATTTATTTATTTATTTATTTATTTATTGCGATAAGGTTTCCTGTAGCTCAACTTGGCTTCAAACTGACCAAAAGAGGTTGGCATTGAACCTCTGATGTTAGCACCCCACCCCCACACTCTCATATTGCAGGTACATGTCACCATGTCCAGTTTCACACAAAATTCTATCTAGAAAGAAAAGCTAGTTTGGTGGGAAGGCAAAATCAGGACTAGGTACCTGGTAAGGCAGTGTTTGCCTTGGATCCTGATCTATGAAGTGAGTTCCAGGACACCAGAGCTACACAGTGATCACTCATTTAAAAAAAGTGAACAGAGTCAGGTGTGGTGGTGCATGCCTTTAATCCCAGCACTTGGGAGGCAGAGGCAGGTAAATCTCTGAGTTCAAGACCAGCATGGTCTCGAGGAATGAGTTCCAGGACAGCTAGGGCTTCACACAGAAACCCTGTCTTGAATCAAATAAACACCACCACCAAAGCAATGAGCAGAAATGAACCTTAGTAAAAGAGAAAAGGAGATTTTTATTATTCTATAAAACCAATTTGGGATTTGACTCCAGCTCGCTCTATTTTTAATGATTTACTTATTTTTATTTTATGTGCACTGGTGTTTTGCTTATGTGCATGTCTGTCTGAGGGCATAGGGCACACCAGAACTGGAGTTACAGACAGCTGTGAGCTGCCATGTGGGTGCTGGGAATTCAACCCAGGTCCGTCTAGAAGAGCAGCCAGTGCTCTTACCCACTGAGCCATTTCTCCAGCCCCCTCTAACTTTCTTTTTAAGCCTCATCTTGACTGCTCTGACCCCAGAGATGCAGATGTCTTGAAACAACACAAGTCGAGCCCTGTATGTAGGGGGTCAGATCACCCAGCAGTGATAATAAGGATGGCAATAATCTTGACAAGGGAGAAGGGTTCAGCAGGAAATGTCTCAGCTGCTTTGACTGACCACAGGGTTAGCAGTAGTGAGGAGAGTGATGGCATTGCCGATTATTGACCATGGTCACAACAGTTCTAGATTCTGAGTTTTAGAGCCACGTGGGCTAACACCTTTATGAGAGTGTGACCCACTGGTAATAAAGAAGGGAGAAACAAAAGCACAAGAAAAACAAGTGACCCTGTCACCCATTGGGTGAATTCTTTTTAAATATGTCACTTGCTTTCATCTTCTTCACAGCCTGTGATGTAGGTATAATTATCCTGACTTCAAGGATGAAAAAGTGAGGCTTGGAGAGCTTACATGCTCACATTTATGTGAATGTGGCACTAAAGGAGAGAGGCATAAAAACATGGATTACTTTATTCCAGTAGCTCCAGGAGACACGTGAATGCTGGAGAATAGGGATCAAAGGGATATTTGACAGAGGGAAAGTTTACAAAATAACTGATATGAGCTCTACGAAACAAGCCAGTGGAAGATAAAGAAGACTGAGGAACTGACCTAGATTAGAGGACTTGGCAGGTGGCTTCATGAATAATCTAGAGTTCCCATGGGCAACAGAGGGCTGTTTAGGACAATGGGTGAAATCTGGAGAACATCTTGATAAGATAATAGTATTGTACCAATGCTAATTTCCTGATGTCAAGTGCCTACGTGCTTGTGTAAGAAAATGTCCCTTTTAGGAAATGTTCATTGTAACCTTCAGCAGCAGGTTTTCTGAGATGGTTCAGTGGATAAAGGCATTTGCCTCCCCTTGATGCAAGCTTGATGACCTTAGTCAGATCCCTGGAACCCGGGTCAAGATGGGCGGAGACAATGGAATCCTGGAGTCGTTCTCTGACCTTCATGAATTCGCAATGACACACACTCTTCACCACCATCCCCAAACTAATAAATGAGAAAAGGAGAAACCTTTAGCAGGAATGGTAGTGATATCTGTAATGTGTTCACTATAGGCTCAAGGACACAAAGCCACGATGGGATGCTGACATTCGGAGAGTCAGGGCAACTTAAATAAGTAAGTATTGCTTTTGAGGATCTTCCAACCTTTTGCAAAGTGTAAACTTACATCAAGATAAATATTTATGGAATTGTGGAATTGTGTGAGCTCTTGTTCCAAAAGCCAAACAAACACACACAAATAAACAAACAAGTGAGGAAAATAACTGGAGGAGCCATTTCTTTCATCTGTTTTTTTCAGGAAAAATACTTGGAACTTAAATATATATATATATAATATATATATATATATATATATATATACAGTTGCACTGTTGGAGTTTGCCAGTGCCTCCCCAGTTCTCAAAGTGACAAGGACTTTCTGCTCAAAAGATTAGTCTTCAACATCTTCTGGGAGAAGCAAGTTCTCTATGTTTGAACAAGGACTGGAGAGGAATCTTACTGCCAGGAAAGGTAAAGAATGCATTTTTCAATGTATCAAGATTCCAAGATACATAGAGATCTCATTTACCATAGAAAAAAGGCAGAGTATTTTCAATGGTGGACAGATGAGGGGCTCATTACATCTCCAGACTCACCTCTCTTCCTCTTTGGAAGAAGCCAGATCTGAATACATAGATAAGGAAGATAAAAGAGAACAGATTTAAATATCACCTTTCTTAGTAAGAAATGCTTTGTTGGAGGACATGGTTTTGTGTGAAGGTCAGATAGACCTTAGTCCTATTCCCTTCCCTGCCCCCAGTGTCCTAGACTTACCTATCTAGTCACAAGGTGGTGAGTAAGATGTAACAGGAATGGCAGGGACTTCCCAGGAATAGAATATACTGGTGTTCCCCCTCCCTCCCTCCCTCCCTCCCCCCTCCCCTCCCTCCCTCCCTCCCTCCTTCCTTCCCTCTCATCTCTTCTCTCTTTTCTCTTCCTCCCTCTTTCTCATCTTGATATGTAAAAGTAAGCTGCCTTAAAATTACACCAATCCTCTTGCTTCTGCCTCTAAAACACTGGGATTCTAGGCTATGTAAGCCTTTTGCATTATTTTAGTGTCCCAGGCTACTGGGCCTCCTGCAATGGAGGGACAGTTATGTGCCTTGTGTGCTGAGGCCTTTCTGCACGCTAGGTGTGCGTTCTAGCCACTGAGTTGCACACATAGCTTTGTTTATTTAGCTACTTATTTTCAGACAAGATTCCACCACGCAGTTGACGCTGACCTCAAACTTGAAATCATCCACCCTTAACTTCCTGAGTGCTAGGATTGTAGGCCTGTCCATATGGAGCTTTGGTTTCTTTTTAATATACTATTCTGATTAGTTCTGTTGAGAGTTCATGCATAAAGTAAAATATTTTGATCATATTTACCCCCAATTCCTCTCAGATCTACCCACTATGCACACATGCACACATTCAGACACACACACTTGACTGGTTCTTTTTGTGGAAAAGAAATGGATAGAAAGACAGAAAACTATTCAGGCACAGTGTTCCTTAGATGAAACATAACACACAGAACATCAACGAGGAGGAGGAAAAAGCTACAGACCTGGGGCTCATGACAGGGCACTGAAGGACAGCAGTTTTTTTGAGGCCGGGGAGACCAGAGTGTATGAACAGAAAGAGATGGGCCACAAAGGAGGCACTTGCAGCTAGCATGGCAGAATGGCTTTAAGTATGGGACCCACCCTTCAGCAACCCGGCTCTCAGGGGTAAATGAGAACGGGAGAGGAGGTCTGTCCTCTTGGCCGTCTCGTCATTTTCTGTCCTCCAGTGTAGACACTAGCAAGAACTGACCCATGTGTGTATCTCATGATAAAATCACACACATGCACAGGCATGGTCAAGTCAGCCTCGGAAAAAAGAAAAACTTGGTTTTTTGTTTTTGTTTTGTTTTTTTCTTTTGTGACCAGGTGTTTCTTCGTAGTCCTGAGTGACCTGAAACTTGAAACATAGACCAGACTGGCCCCAAACTTACAGCAATCCCCTGCTTCTGTTCTCAGAGCTGAGATTATAGGCTTGTGCCACCATACCCATCAGAATAGCCTTTTGACTTTGGAACAAGATGTCATGTTACAGAGGTGTTTGTGTACCTATCACTGAGGAGACAGAAAAATGGCCCTCCCTGCTTTCTCAGAAACGTGGAAGAAAGGTTTATCTAATTAGCTATTAAAATTCATTTCCAGTAAAAATTCAGCAAGAAGGTGTCAGAAAGCAATTATTTTTATTCTTTTCTTCCTACCACTGATCACAGGTTTGGGGTGGGGTCGAGGAGTGAAAGCAATTGTTCCCTGTTGGGCACTTGCAGGTACTTGGGGGTGGGGGCAATACAGCAGCCACTTTTTTTATTTTTATTTCCTTGGCACTGGGGATGTAGCCTTCGTGGAACACATGTTCTATTTTAGAGGCATAGACAATGAGCAAATAAAAGAGAAAGAATTTGGGGCAGTGTAGTCAAGAAAATAAAGCAGGCATTTAAAAATAAGTTTAGAGAGCCTGGAGAGATGACTCAGTGGGAAGAGTGCTTGCTGGCTCTGTAGAGAGCAGAGTCTGTACAAGCACTCTCAAGGCAGGAGCAGCCTTCTGTAACTCCAGTTCCAAGGGATCTAACGCTCTCTTCTGGCCTACACAGGCACTCCATATATACGGTGTGCAGGCACACATGCCGGCAAAACACCATACGCAGAAAATGCAACTAAATCAATCTTGGCCAGGCATGGTGGTGCACACCTTTAACCCCAGCACTGGGAAGGGAGGCAGAGGAGGCAAATCTCTGTGAGTTCAAGGCCAGCCTGGTCCACAAAGTGAGTTCCAGGATACCAGACCTGCACAGTGAGACCCTGTCTCAAAAGACAAAACAAAAGAAAACCAATAAATAACTTGTTTTTGTTTGTTTGTTTTTCGAGATAGGGTTTCCCAGTAGCTACAGAGCCAGTCCTGCAACTAACTCTGTAAACCAGGCTGGCCTTGAACTCACAGAGATCTGCCTGCCTCTGCCTGGAGAGTGCTGAGACTAAAGGTGTGAGCCACTACTGTCCGGCTAATAAATAAATCTTTAGGGCTGGAGAGATGGATCAGAGGTTAAGAGCACCACTCAGCAACCACATGGTGGCTCACAACCATCCATTATGAGACCTGGTGCCCTCTTCTGGTGTGCAGATATACATGGAAGCAGAATGTTGTATACATAATAAATAAATAAAATCTTATAAATAAATAAATCTTTAAAAAACAAGTAAATTTAGGTGTTGAAGAGATGGCTCAATAGTTGAGAGCATTTGCTGCTCTTGCTGAGGAGCCAAAGTCAGTTCCCAGCACCACATGGTGCTCTCAACCTCCTGTAATTCCAGTTCCTAGGGGTCTGACACCCTCTTTTGGCCTCTGCAAGGATACCAGGCACTTTCATGGCACACACACACACACACACACACACACACACACACACACACACACCATCACATACACACATACACATGCATGCAGGTAAATACTCATATACATAAAAAATATCTCTAAAATAATAAGTAAGAGACTCATCAGTTAAGAAAACTGCTTGCTTTTTTGGAGGACCAGCTTTGCTTCCCAACACCCACAGGATGGCTCACAGTCGGTGGGAAACCAACAAACCTCTGGCCTCTGGAGTGCTGCACACATGTGGTACGTAGGACATATGTGCAAGACAAACATCCAAACACAAAAAAGAATAAGATAAGAAATTGTAAATAAAAATCAAAATAAATGAAAAGCCTGGTAGAATAGTGCAAGTCTCCAACTCCTTCACTTGGTAGGTGGAAGCAAGAGGGAGAGTCAGGAATTCCAGGTCATCCTCAGGTCCAAAATGGGTATGAGGCCAGCTTAGGCTTCCTGAGAACCTGTCTCAAAAAAACAAAAAACAAAAACAAAAAAATTCACAAAAAAACAAAATAGGGCTGAGGAGACTAGGTCAAGGAAATAAGGGAAATAGTGGAAGAGCCAGGCATTGGTTGCACACGCCTTTAATCCCAGCACTTGGGAGGCAGAGGCAGGCGGATGAGTTTGAGACCAGCCTGGTCTACAAGAGCTGATTCCAGGACAGGCTCCAAAGCCACAGAGAAACCCTGTCTCAAAAAATCCAAAAAAGAAAAAAAAAAGTGTAAGAGCAGGGCACCAGACTTCCTCCTCTCATTCTGTACATTGTACACACTTGTGTATAACACACACACACACACACACACACACACACAGTACCCAAATATAAACAAATCAATACACTTCATGTTAGGAATGTCACCCAGCCAACAGATTGGATGCATACCATAAATGCCATGTACACTTGAGAAGACCTTGCTTACACGGTGAGTTTGAGGCTAGCCTGGGCTGTACAAGACCATGTCTGGAAGAAAATTTGCTTAATTAATATGGATACATAATTAACAGTATTCATATGTATAAATTAATCAATGACAACTATAATATCAAAGAAAGTGTCCCAGTTTGTAATTCTGTTTAGTTCTGTCCAAACCATTGACCTCCGATCCTCTAAAATAACATACACACAAAATCATTAAAAATGGGCAGGCACACAGGGTGGTGGTGGTGGCATAAGCACTTGGGAGGTAGAAGCAGGCAGATCTCTGTGAGTTTGAAGCCAGCCTGGTCTCCAGAGTGAGTTCCAGGACAACCAAGAGTGTTACACAAGGAAAGCCTGTCTCCAAACAAACAGTAACAACAACAAAAAAACCAGGAAGTTTTAGTGTATATCTTTAATCTCTGTACTCAGGAAGCAAAGACAGGGGAGCACATGCAAGCATACACACACACACACACACACACACACACTGAAAACTAAAGTAACTATGTTGGGTGTGGTAATACATGTCTTTAATCTTAGTACTCAGGAGGCAGAGGCAAGTGGATCTCTGTGAGTTCAAGGCCTAACATATGGAGTTCCAGGACAGCCAGAACTACACAATAGAGAGGCCCTATCTCAAAAAAAGGTTAACTATAAACTAATCAAAACAAGTGTTTTGAAAATGATTAAGACAAAAGGGAGAGGGGAGGGGATACAGGGAAGTGTGGTAGCTTGACTGTCTCCTATGGGCTCAGTATTTGAGCACCTGGTCCCTGCTGGGCAGTTTGAGAAGGTTAAGCAACCCTCCCAAGTGGAGCTTTGCTGAAGGAAGTATGTCACCAGGAGTAGGTTTGAGAGTTTCCATCCTTCCCCAACTTCCTGTTCACTTTCTCAGCTTCCGGTATGCACATGGAAATATGCAGATGACCTTTTGGCTTTGCTTCATACATCTGTTACCATGTCTTCTTCAACATTTTAGAATGTCCTTCTGGAACCATAAGCCAAATTCTACTCTTTCTTCCTTAATTTGCCTTTGGTCATGGTATTTTATCACAGCAATGAAAATTAACCAATAAAAGAGAGGAGAGAGAGAAAGAAAGAAGGGAAGAAATTCTACTTTAATATTAATTTATCTCTCTCTCTCTCTCTCTCTCTCTCTCTCTCTCTCTCTCTCTCTCTCTCTTGTCTTTTTAACACAGGGTCTTATTATGTAGTGCTGCCTGGACTGAAACTTCCTATGTAGACCAGGCTGATCTGAATCTTGGAGTGGTTCTCTGGCTTCAGCTCTTGAATACTGGAATTGCAGGTGTGAGACACCACATTTGCCTCATGAGACCTGGAGACAATATGTGCAAAGTGATGATTAAAGTGATGCTTACATTGTAAATGTACTTATTGATTTTTGTTGCTGTGGCTGTAGCCTAATGTTAGTCATACTATAGGAGGCCCTCATTTCCATGTCTACAAAATCAATAACAAACAAACCACACACACAGAAATAAATTAATTAAAAGGAAAACAAGTATTCATTTTGCCATGTGAGACAAAAACCAGGGTTTTTAATATGTTGGGCAAACATTCTATTAATCCACATATAAGTAAATTACCTTGGTCATACTTGTTGTTATTAATTGGGATTTGGTCTCCTGTACAGTTCATGTTGGCCTTGAAATAACTCTATAGTCCAAGCTGGCTTCAAACTCACGACTCTACTGATTCAGCTAGGATCGTGGGTTATCTCATGCTTAGCAATATACTAGAGATAATATCCCTTAGAGAGGAATATTAAAATATCAGAATTAAATGAGGCATGGTGGCTCCTGTCTGCAATTCCAGGTCAAAGAGTCTGAGGTGAGTTGGAAGTTGGCCTAGGTGACAGGCAAATTCCAGGTTAGCCTGGGCAAGAATGAACAACATCAACAAAACCAAACCAAGAATGGCAGGCATCTAACTCTGTTATCTCAGCACTCAGGAGGCAGGAGGATTCCAGTCAAGGTCCCTTGATTACATAAATTGCAGGTCAGCCTGGGATTTGTGAGACCCTGTTTCAAAGCACAAAACAAAACAACCAAAGGATGAGGAGAAGCGGGTGTAAGTGTGCATCATTTACTGGGCGTGTTGTTCCACCCTCATTGTCAGCTTGACGGACTGAGAATCACCATGGAAACGAACCCTGGGCACGTCTCCGAGCAAGTCTCTGAACTGGGTTCCTTGAGGTGAGAAGACCTTGGCTGTGTGAAAGGAGCAAGCTGACTTCATGATTTATACACCTGCACTTCATGACGGTGGCTGCAATGTGACCAGTTGCCCTAGGCTCCTGGCTTTGTGCTTTCCATCACCATGAAGGCCAATTTCAAACCGGGAGCTGAAATAAGCCTTCCCTGAAGCTGCCTTTGTCAGGGGTAACTAAGAAAAGTAACTAAGGCTGGGGTAGACATGTGTGAAGTCAGCTGGGTGAGGCTTCCTGGGCTCCAGGCTAAGGTCTATGTGAGAGAAAGAAACAAGAGAGACAAAGTGATGGCGGGCCGTGTTGGCATCCTGGCATTCTGCTGACTCTACCCCCTGACAACCGGCAGGGTATGCACACCGGCATTCAGGCGGATAATTAGGCAGCTCAAAGGGCCCTGCGTTGCGTGGCTATGCCATGGCTATGTCATGTGTTATGTGGCGTGGCTGAGTAAGGGCTCTGTACGCATGTGCAAGCTTTCCCTTTTAAGTGAGCACCTCCAGCCTGTTCTCCCTTCTCCCGCCTTCCCCCTTCCATCTCTGTTCCCCAGTTAGCCAACACCTATCCTTCCAATGAACTTAACATGTTTTTTTTTTTTTTTTTTTTTGGTTTTTCGAGACAGGTTTCTCTGTGGCTTTGGAGCCTATCCTGGAACTAGCTCTGGAGACCAGACTGGTCTCGAACTCACAGAGATCCACCTGCCTCTGCCTCCCGAGTGCTGGATTAAAGGCGTGCGCCACCACCGCCCGGCCTTCACATGGGTTTATTGCATCTTGTGGTTCATTTTTCATCACCCGCAGCCGCAAGTGAAGAAAAAAGATAATAGGCAGGGGCAGGGCCGTCCGTCTGAATGCTATGAAATGAAAAGTTGCATTGGCAATGTATGTCCTGGAGGCAGGGCTTTGAAGGCTTCCCATTCTCCGTGCGTGCGTGCGTGCGTGCGTGCGTGCGTGCGTGCGTGCGTGTGTAAGGAAGGCGGGGGTGGCGCACTCTGCAGAAGGGGGCAGAAGAACCCCGGGGAAAACAGAGACGGGAAGTCTAAGGAACGAACAATGAGGAGTGTCTGACCTGGACAGGGGTTTGGTTTTGAAGAGCAGATTGTCTCCTGAGTCCAGAGGCTGCGAGCTAGGGTAGAGTACACCTGTGCCCAGTGGCGTCCAGCTACTCCTGTGTTTCTTCAGGAAAGGCTGGATGCTGGTCATTGTGAAAGCTTTTATTCCATCTCACCATGACAACCTGGGTTCCCCAGGTCAGGAAATCAGGATCCATCCTCTTGGGAGGTGGCTGTCAAGTGTTCACAAACACATGCCTTTAGGTTTGATATCCTTTTCTGTTAGGGTTAGAAATGACCTCCGAAGACTAAGTACCCTCCCAAACAAAGACTGTATCCCGCCTTGTTTTCTGGTTCATTGTGGCTTTTCATCAGAGACACATTGCTTCAAACAGAAACAATGAGTCTGAGGGAAGTGTCTCCTGGCCTAAAAGTTTTGTTAATCAGACTCTCAGCCAAACAAACAATGTCAGCTAACAAGAAAGGAGCGTCTAAGAACAGAAAGGTAAATTTGTGGAGCACTTACTTTACACTTTAGACTTAGAAAGGCCCCGAGGCCCGTCCCTTTCCCATTGTTTGGTGGACCTTCTACCCTATCCCTCCTGAGGAGACTTTGAGGCCTAAGGCCTACACAAGAAAGAAAAGACACCACCCTCTCCCCTGATGGAAGCAGAGGTCACATAAGGCACAGCCCCAAGAGGAGACGTGGAGAACCACACCCTGTGCGCAGGCATCGCATGTGAGAGGGCACCCAGCCTTTGCCATCCAACCGTACTGAGCTGAAAATGTCACTGCTATCTTGGAGAGTTGGACGAGTTTTACTGGGAATATGATTTTTCCCTCACATTCTGCCTAGTAGTTCGGTTTACCAATAAATATGTGAAATCTTGTTTGGAAAAAGGAAAGACTGTCTGTGACAGCACACACGAGTAACTCCAGCCCTCAGGAAGCTGAGGCTATTGGGCAAAGTCAAGGCCATTGCTGAGACTGGTGCTACAAGCTTGCAATCTGTGTTTGGGAAGTAGAGGCTAGAGAATCAGGTGTTCAAACTCATCCTCGGCTTTGGAAAGTTTGAGGCCAGCCTGGTCAACAGGGGGACTTGTCTTCCCTGCCCCCCAAAAAAGAAAAGAAATAAAAGAAATATGTATGTGAAATTTATGAATATTTTTGGAAGTTATGACAAAAACTTTACTGTCCTGTGTTTAGCTTCAGCTTCAATGAAACAGTGCGAACTGAAAACTGTGCAATGTATTTAGGTAAAATGGCAAAGCTTCCTTCCTTCCTTCCTTCCTTCCTTCCTTCCTTCCTTCCTTCCTTCCTCCCTCCCTCCCTTCCTTCCTTCCTTCCTTCCTCCCTCCCTCCCTCACTTCCTTCCTTCCTTGCACCCTCCCTTCCTCTCTCTGGTGGAGCCTATGGAGCAGGTAGCAAGTAGTGCCTCCTATGTGCTAGACAAGTGTTGGCTGATAACAGCCAAGCACATAATGGGGTTTGTGATTGAATTTCTAATGTTCTTTTTCAATTCAAAGGGGAGGGGGCTATAGCCCAGAGGCAGAGCACTGTCTTGCATTCTCTGGAGCTTGAGGTGGGTGAATAGATTTCTTTTGATGAGTGTGATGGCCCAGCACCTACTAATTCCACATTCAGAAAACAGGAAGGAGGATTAGAAATTTGAGGCCAGCATGGCCTCAATGCAAGACTCTGTTCCCTGCGAACTCCATTTGGTCTGTGTGATCTTGATTTCTTGATTCCATTGGACAGAGCGTGCCTTTTAGAGTGTGAGCAGATGTGTAGTTAGCAAAGCTGGTGCTTCAGAAGACTGGAGTGCACTGCCTTAAAGTGTGTGTGTGTGGGGGGTGGTGGGGGCAGTCTGACAGCATTTTTAAAAACAAAAAGTTATGCTTTTGTTTTATATATATATACTATGCTTAAAAATTCTTGATTTTAATGGGTTCCCCACCACCCCTGTTTGTTTGTTTGTTTAGACAGACTCTCACTATGTAGCCCAGGCTAGTCCAGTATCCAATATCCCCTGGCCTCAATTTCCCAAGTGCCAGAATCAGTGTACATGTAATTCCTGGCTTGGTTTCTTCATGGCTTGGCAGCCTGCTTTGCTATAGCACCCAAAACCACAGGCCCAGGGTGTCACTGCCCACAGTGGGTGGGCCCTCCCACATTGATCATTAAGAGAAAGCCTCCCAGACCTGCCAACAGGCCAGTCCGATGGAGGCACTTTCTCAATTCCAGTTCTTTCTTCCCAGATGACCCTGGATTGTGTCATATTGACAAATGAACCAGCAGTATACTATTTGGAAATAAGTTCTGTTCTTCCACCATTCAGGTCTCCAGGGTCGCAGTAGACCAGAATGTCAGAGTCATCAAATTGAAGTCCCCAAATGGTATGTGGTAACGTTTGATTACCAGCTTGTGGCAGCTCTAGGGGATAACGGGACCTTTACGAAGTAGGGTCTGGTAGAAGTAAGCTACATTCCTGAGGGAGAGACTTGATGGGAGAGACCAAATTGACGCTCTCTTTGTCTCCTGGCTGTCCTGAGGTGATCTGCCTTGCTTGGTCACGTGACCCCCAGAGTGCTGGGCCTCAGTACAGGCCCAAAGACAATGGTACCACCTGACCATGGACTAAAAGCTCTGAAACTATAAGCCCAAGCAAACCTTTCTTCCTCCAATTTGATTTTTCTCAGGTATTTTGTCAGAGTGAAAGGAAGTGGACAGAAACCTCTGGCGTGGTTTAGGGAGGAGTGTGTGATGGCATGACCTGGGTCAGTGATGGAAATTCACATGTAGGACATGAAACACACCTATAAAACCCAGGAGCTGAAATCTTTTCATTCCCAATTAGAACCAGCTACGTCACTAGGAACTTGTGGTTTTCTCCCAGCTACTAAATAACAGCCTCATCATTTCTGCCTACTGCAAAGGCCTGGGAATAAAATCACATCCGCATTATCAGCGTTCAGAACACTCCATCTTCTCGATTTATAATCTGCCTCCTCTTAGTATCCTTTAGTTTTATTATCTGTCTCTTTCCTTTCCCCTCCTTCCCCTCCTTTCCTTCCTGAGCTAGGAACTCATATATATCCCAGGCTGACCTTGAACTCCTGATCCTCCTGCCTCTGCCTCCAGAGCACTGGGATTACAGGCTTCACCACCAAGCTGGACTTCCGAAGGGAGGGGCTAGAAGTCAGGGCTCTGTGTAGGCTAAGCAATCCCTTTATAAACCTCTGAGCTTCCACCACTAATGAGGCATTTCTGCTTTCTGTTCTGCCTGAAGACTGGAAGTTACATCTGACCTGAAGACCTGCTTGGGGCCACTTTGAAGCTTTATTTTGAAAGGACACTTACAGGTGCTGCTCACAGTCACAGTATCCCACTATGAGTTGTTCCTGGTTGTCTCCTCTTTAGTGATGATAAGTAAGACTGACTGGAAGTCAGGCGACACAGTCTCTGATATCCTTTATCAAACTGCTTTAGCATTCCTGGCAATAGTTACCTAAATCGTTTGCTTTGTCAGGAATTGCTAGATTTCGATCGCCTCAAGAACTTTCTCCTCTTTTAGAAAAACATCCTCATTGAGTAAAGCAGTTAGTGTACATTTTAAAAAAGTGTTATTTACGCCATGGTGGCACATGCCTGTAACTCCAGCACTTGAGAGGTGAAGGCAGGAGTTCAAGGCTAGCCTCAGCTAAGCCAGCCTGGGGTACATAAGACTTTGTTGGGGAAAAAAAGTTACAATTTAGAGGCTGGGGATGTGATCCTGTGGTACAGGGCCTGCCTACTTGTGTGAAGCCTTATTCATTCCTGAGGCTTGAACCTCAAATAAGTACTACTTAATGAGCCCTGACAGTTTTATACCCACAGCCGCCATCACAATCAAGACAGTGATCCTGTCTCTCCAAGATTTCCCTTTACTATTTTGTGTATTTATAATCATTCATTTGTTTATTGTTTAAAAAACAAAACAGGGTTGGGCTGGAGCAATGGCTAAACAGTTGTGAAACACTTGTTGCTCTTGCAGAGGACCTAGGTTTGGTTCCCAGCACCCACATGGCTGCTCACAATTTTTGGAATTCCAGTTCCAGGGGATTCTATATCAATCTTATGAACTCAGTGAGCACCAGGCATGCATGTGGTACACATACGTGCATCTAGGCAAAACACTAATAATACATAAAGAAATGAAAATAAATAAACCTTTAAAAAAGATTTTAATTTTTTGTGAGATAGACCAATAGGGCTTGGGACTTTGGTCCTGAGGGCTGGGGTTAATGGGGGAGCTACCGGAAGGGTCAGGAGTGACCATAGGTTGTGAATGAGTCACAGCTAGAGGTAGGGTGTATGGTCTTTTGAGAAAGAGAACACTAGACGACAAACTTGGGGAATTCAGCTTTGTACATGTTGAGTTGACTTGTGAGCAGAACTGCCAAATAGGCAGGTGTTAAAGGGAGCAGTTTGGATCAGACACGATTATTTTTGAGTATTGGTATATTGTAACTGGGCACAGAGAAGAAACTATCTATTAATTACAAAATGGAAAGGGAAAAGACTTGTGCGGAGTGGGTGCTCAAAAATTCTGATGTTTCATGGTCGGGCACAAGAGGAGAGAGAAGCCACACATGGAGGCGCACACCTGTAATCCCAGCACCCCGGAGGCAGAGAGAACAGGATTGCGGCAAAGTTTTGTCAGTCCTTACTTCTCTACAGAGTGATTTCCAGGCCGGGCAGGGCCACACAGCTAAAGTCTGTCTTAAGGAAAGAAAGAAAAATGAGGGATCCACAGGTATACCGAGTGCTACATTTCTGAGTCTTTAGAGCTCAGGGTTGGCCTGTGGACTCAAACAGAACAAGCCCTGGCCCCTCCTCTGAGGACTCCTGGTGGGTACTGGGCTGGTAATGTCCAGTGATCTCTAAGCCTCAGGATACCTTCTTTGAAGCTGTAGTTATCCATTAAATTAAAACAAAGTACAATTAAAACTATCTTTGCCGTGTGGCAGTGGTGCATGCCAGCATTCAGAAGGCAGAGGCGGCAGATCTCCAAGTTTGAAACCAGCCTGGTCTACAGAAGTTCCAGGACAGCCAGGGCTGTTACACAGAAAAATAATAATAATAATAATAAAAATCCCAAAATCAAGCAAGTAACCAAAACAAAGCCCAACTATTTTCTTTTGTATATAATATTAATCTATCCAGTAGCAATAGAAAGCTATAACACCACTCCTTTTTTTTTTTTTTTTTTTGTTTTGAGACGGTCTTGCCTGTGTCAGCTCCTTAAATTGTACAAATCACATTTTAGTATCATAATGAAAAAAAAATCCTGCATATTTCAGACATAAGTAGCTTTTAATTTTGTTTTGTTTGCTGTTTTCCTTTTGGACACAGGGTGTCGTTGTACAGTCTCTGGCCTGGAGGTCTGGGACTTACTGTGTAAATCAGGCTAGTCTCCAATTTACAACATTCTGGGATTATAGAGGTACATCACCAGGCTTGGCCTCTTAAAAATAAAGTTAAAAATTTTAAAAATGGTATAAATAAATAAGGTCTTACTATGCTGCCAAGAGAATCCTAGGCTTAAGAAATTATCCTGACTGGGATCAAAGATGCCAACAAGAGCAAAATCTTTGTTTTGGGCAGCAGTATTTTGATTTATGTGGTGCTGGGAATTGAGTTCATGATCTTTTGCACACTAGACAAGACAGCCTCAACACAGTAGTTTTGTTTGTTTGTTTTTTGAGACAGCCTTTCTCTGTGGCCCTTGATGTCCTAAAACAGGAACTTTCTCTGTTGACCAGGCTGACCTTGAACTCGGAGATTGCTCTGCCTCTGCCTCCCGAGTGCTGGGATTATAGATGTGCACCACCACCGCCCTGGGTATTATTTTTTTTTTTTCCTCGTGGAGCCACAGTGACAAGGAGTTTTCTGATTCAGGGTTTCACTACAAGAAGAACTTGCTTCATTACAATGGATAGCCTGGGTGGTAGCTCAGTGGCAGAGGAGTGTACGCCATGCAGAAGACTATGGCTTCACCCCCAGCACAGCAAAAACAAAGAAACAAAAATCTCATGGGCTGAGAGATTGCTTCTTTGGTAAGTGCTTGCTATGTTCACACAAACTCCTTAGTGCTATCCTCAGGACCCAGCTGGGCATACAGGCTCACATCTGTAATCCCAGGGCTAAAGGTGAAGACAGGAGGAGCCCAGGGGCTGGTCTAGTCCAATCTGCGAGCTCCAGGCTGAGACTGTCTTAACAAATTAAGGCATAAGGTAATACAAGACAACATCCAACATCACACACACACACACACACACACACACACACACACACACACACATACACACACACCTAGTTTACTTTCTATTTCTGTGATAAGCACCATGACCAAAAGCAACTTGGGGAGGAAAGGGTTTATTTCATTGCTGAGGGAAGTGAGGGGGGAACTCCAGGTCGCTGCTTTAAGCAGAACCCCCAGAAGACTCTGCTTATGGGTTTACTCTCTTGACTCACTCAGAGAGCTGATTTACACAGCCTAGACCCATCTGCCTAGGGTTGGTGCCTCCTTCACAGGCCAGGCCCTCCCCCATCAATCATCAGTTAAGACAATTCCCCACAGACATACATGCACATAGTCCAATCTGACGGGGTGGATTCTTCAACTGATGTTGCCTTTTCCCAGTTGACTTTAGTTTGTGTCAAGGTGAAAATAAAAATTAACCAGGGGCTGGAGGAATGGCTCAATGGTTAAGAGCACTAGCTGCTCTTCCAGAGTACCCAGGTTTGATTCCCAGCACCCATGTGGCAGCTGACAGCTGTTTGTAACTCCAGTTTCAGGGAATAGAATGACCTCTTTGGGCACCAGGCACATATGTGATACACAGATATGCAGATAAAATACCCATGTACATTAAACAAACAAACAAATAACCTTTAACCAGGCCTCTGGCAGTGGCACCAGGACCTACCCAGGAGCATGAACTGGCTTTTTGGAGCCCATTCCCTATGGTGGGACACCTTGCTCAGCCTTGATACGTGGGGAGGGCCTTGATCCTGCCTCAACTAGGTAGCCAGACTTTGTTGACTCCCCAAGGAAGGTCTTACCCCCTATGAGGAGTGAATGGGGGGATGGGAAGGAGAGGGTAGGTGGGGAGGAGGGGGTTGGGGGAGGTGGGAAAAGGGGAGGGAGGAGGAACTGTGGTTGGTATGCAAAATGAAAAATAAATTAAAAAAAAAACCCTAACCAATACAGACACTGAATTTGGAACATTTTTGTGTCACTACGTGATTATAGTAGGAAATTACCAATACGGAGTCAGGTAGAAATATAAGGGTATTTAATAGGGAAAAGCCTTACTTACAGAGCGAACCAGCCAGCTGGTGGTAGTCTGTACAGCAAGAAGCAAAGAGAAACCGAAACCGAAAACGCAGTCCCCCTACTCACTCTGACCACACCCTCACAAGCCTGCTCAGGTACCCCTGTAGCCAGCCCCTAAGAAGGCGTGGCTACAGCTTCCCCTACAATTCCCCTTTTAGTCTAAAAGAGGATTAAAACTTAACAGTATAAAGGTAAAATATAAGAAGATATAACAATCTGCTTATGTCACCTCCTAACTATCTATTTTAACTAAACCCTAAAGTCATCTGAAAGAGGTGTCCAAGCCTGAACACCTCCTTCCAAACCGAACCATAAACAATAGGAAGCTATTCCTAACTAGGTATATACACTATCCTAAGTGACAACAATGGGGAAAGGGGGCGTAGTATTTTCTAAGTTACTTTCTGCTGAAATGGGACGATGATAGTCATGTGGGGTTCTGTAGAAAGAAAATGTTAGTATCCAGTCTATGTTAGATGGGATTTACTTGATTGAAGATCTTGTTTGAAATCTTTAACTTGATTGAAGTCAGTACCCGAACCTCTGGCCGGAGTGTCAGTTAAAATGGAGGAAGTAGGGGCTGGCTACACGTGATAGTTCTTCTTTTAAGAAATTACCATCTTGGAAATGATGAAGAACAAACTCCTTGGTTTGAGATATCCCTGCTCTTTGTTTTTTGAGGTGAGGGTCTTGCTATGTTGGCTAGGTACATCTTTAACTAGCTAGCTCAAAGACTATCATTTCTCAGCCTCCCCAGTAGCTGGGCATATAGGCATGTACCACACACAAGGTTTGTGGAGTAATTTTTCAGAGTTTAAAGAAAATGGTAAATCTAATTTATATTTGAATATGCCTTACACAGTTCTTGTTACGAGTGGCTGGTGTGTAGGAGCTGACTACATCCTATTAACCTAGAAGAGCCATCATAAGAGTAATGGGTTCATTTTTTGTTTGTTTGTTTTTTGTTTTTTGAGACAGTGTTTCTCTGTAGCTTTGGAACTGGCTTTGCAGACCAGGCTGGGCCTCAAACTCATAGAGTCTGCCTGTCTCTGCCTCCATAGTGCTGAGATTACAGACGTGTGCCACCATGGCACAGCAAGTAATAGATTCTTTAGAACCGACATTTTGTCACTGCGATGTTCAATTTTTTTTTCTCATGCAGGCCAGTCTGGCCTCAGAGTTCCAATGTAGCCCAGGGTGTCTTGGAACTAATGTAGCCATGGCTGACTTTATAGTGATCACCTTGCCCCACCTCCCAAGCACTTACAAACCTATACCATACCTATACCTGGTTTATGTGGTGTTGGGGAGGGGAGCCAGTTCTTCCTCATGCTAGGCAGACACTCAGCCATGCTACATCAGGCCTGTAGAACTTGGTCTGCTTGAATTGTAGCTCAGCATTCAAATCTGTAAAGCAGGAATCTGCTTGCTACCCAGGAATTTGTCTTGAACGAATACACAAACTGTACCTGGTCCCTTATGTACCTAACCCCTTCAAAGCTGATCAAGATGTTTTTGGGCTAGGTTTGGTGGTGTATACCTAGAATCCTAGCACTCTGGAGAGTGAGACAGGAGGATTACAACAACATCTGGACCCGATGGCTCAAGCCTATGTCATCCTAGCACAATGCAGGAAGGTCACAAGGTGGAGGCCAGCTTGGGTTAGAGAAAGACCTGTCCTAAAGAGTAAACAACTAGGAGGCTGGAGAGATGGCTCAGTGGTGAAGAGAACTGACTGCTCTTCCTAGAGGACCTGGGTTCAAATCTCAGCACCCACATGGCAGTTGAAAACTGTCTTTAACTCTGGCTCCAGGGGATCTGACACCTTCATACCAATGCACATAAAATAAAGTTAAATGATTTTTAAAAAGTGCACTAAAAAAGACAGAACACCAGGACCTTTCTCCCATTGTTTCCAGCCCATTCAGAGTGGGAGGCCAGGCAGGGACAGAGTATGGGAGCAGTGCACTGCACCAGAAGGGACAGTGTGTGGGAGCAGTGCACTGCACCAGACAGGGAGCAGTGTGTGGGAGCAGTGCACTGCACTGGAAGGGACCTTGTGTGGGAGCAGTGCATTGCACCGGAAGGGACGGTGTGTGGGAACAGTGCACTGTACTGGGACAGTGTATGGGAGCAGTACACTGCACCAGAAGGGACAGTGTGTGGGAGCAGTGCACTGCACCGGAAGGGACAGTGTGTGCGAGCAGTGCACTGCACTGGAGCTGCATGGCTGCAGACCCACACTGAGATCAAACCCCATTCTATTTTTCAGGCCTTTATGTTTCACAATCATTTACTTACTGTTTGTTTGTGTGTTCATATGCCACGGCACACATGTAAGAGGACAACCTGGGGGAGGTTCTCTCCTTCTACCCTGTGGGCTCCAGGGATCAGGGCATCAGACTTGACAGCAAGCCTCTTTACTCACTGAACCTTTAACAGTGCCGGATCTCTCCTGGAGAAGCACAGAGCCATGCTCTTGAGAGCATTGTTCCTTCTGAGCATTCCTTTGAAGGAGGCCCCATCACTGCCATACACTCCTGGATCACCCCCCCATCACATGGGGGCTGCCTCCGGGACCCCCCATCATCACACAGAAGGGGCTGCCTCAGGGACCTTCCATCATCACACAGAAGGGGCTGCCTCAGGGACCTCCCATCATCACACAGAAGGGGCTGCCTCCTGGATACCCCCATCCCTCCCGGATACCCCCCCATCCCTCCCCTTGCACAAACTACACCCAAACACTTTTTTTCAGAGAGATCCTTTATTTACCAGGACAGGAGGAGGGGAGGGTTAGGAGGTCACAGATCATGACACTATCCAAGAGGTAGGAAGTCATTTTAGATCAAGCTTCTTTACTTGGCTCTAAAACAAAACAAACAAAAAACAAACAAAAAAGGAGGTGCATGGGGATGTGGCTTGGTTGTGAGCTGCTTCCCCAGTGTGAACGGAGCCCTGTGTGCAGTCCTCAAGTCTGCATAAGGCAGCTGTGGTGGACAGACACACTTGAAATCCACACTGGAAAGCACCCAGGAGTAGAGAGAAAGTTCCAAGACAGCCTTGGGGTTGAGGCCAACCTTGGCTACATGTTACTATGTTACCCTGTCTGTCTGCTTCTCTCTCTCTCTCTCTCTCTCACACACACACACACACTATTCCCATGGTGCCGCCACATGCTAGTTTATAGTTATCATACTAACAACTTTCTATCTATCCAATGTGAAATTACGTTATTATTTGACCTTGCAATTTGGAAATTGGAGATTTCCAAAACAGAAACTTTGCTTTCTGTTCTCTTTGCTTTAATCTTTACAAGATGAAGAAGGTAACTGGAAGTTAAGCAACTGGTGCTGGAGTACATGCAGAGCACCAGGCTGTGTGGCTGAGATGCAACCCCCTAATTAACTGGGAAATAAGACTAATCTGTCTTGATGCTAGTTTGAGTGTTTTGTTTTCTTGAGACAAGGTCTTTGTAGCCCAGGGTGGAGGCCTCCTGCTCCCTATATGTTGGGATTACAGGAGTGTATCATCACCTTGTTTGATTTTCATTTCTGCTTCCTTCAGTCTTCCTGTCCATAAAACCAACCTTTTCTGTTTAGTTAATTGGAACTCCAACTCTACTTGATAGAATAAAGTGGTCCATCTCTACAGTAAAAAGTCAAGTCAATTAAGGTCCATCCTCTAAAGCTCGGGCAGCAATTCAGTGGAATGCCTGTCTAGCATGCACAAGGCCTTGCACTCAATGCCCAGCACCTGAGGGGGTAGGTAGTTATTTTGTTGTAATCTTGCCTTATGATATATCTGTATCTGTCCAAAATTGTACATTGTAGGTTAGGGATGTAACAGTGCTGAATGCTTGTTTAACAAACTCAACTCCCTAGGTTCTGGGCCCAGTCTGTTCTTTTGCTGTCGCCGGTCCTCCTCTGTGGTGCTGGAGCTCACCACTTCTTGCAGGCTTAGCCTCTCTCTGCCACTGAGCTACATACAACCCCAGACCTTTGCTTTCAACCGCACTTGCTGGGATTTTAGGCATGCCCACATACCTATGGCAAGATGTATGATGAGACAGAACAAATGCTATTGCTCCCTTCCACTGAACAGATTGTGGCTGACACTGCACCATGACTAACAATGTTAAGACTTCACAGCAAACTGTTACTTCAACAGACAGCAGACTTTCTGCTAGAAGTTTCCGGTTAATGAGAATATGAAATATAAGAAAAAAAAAAAAAAACAGCTGGGCGTTGGTGGTGCATGCCTTTAATCCCAGCACTCGGGAGGCAGAGGCAGGTGGATCTCATCTCTGTGAATTCGGGACCAGCCTGGTCTACAAGAGCTAGTTTGAGGACAGCCTCCAAAGCCACAGAGAAACCTGTCTCAAAAAACCAAAAAAAAAAAAAAAAAGAAAATGAAAAAAAGAAAAAATCCCATGAACACCAAAAAGTGAACCCAAAGTACACACATGATATGTGTCCACCTCTGTAGATGTCAGAAATACCCTCTAGTGGACTTTCTGAAAGATTCTTTAATACTCTGTTTTCAGAGTCTGGTGCTGTGCGAGCACACATCTTTAATATAAGCACTGGAGCTCAGTGAGTTTGAGGCTAGCCTGGTCTACACAGTGAGTTCCAGAACAGCCAAAGTACACAGTGAGACCCTCTCAAAAACAAACAAATAGCAACCCTTCCCCACAAAAGAAAAACTATGGTTTATTAGTTTACACACTTTAGTGTGTGGTTGTATGTAGTGTGTTGTTTGTATGCATGCTAGTATATGTGTGCCATGGTGCATATGAAGAGAGCAGAGGAGCTTTTGGGAGTCAGCTTCCTGCTTTTGTCTGGGTTTCTAGCATGGCTTTGGTACCCACTGAATCATTTTGATGGCCCCCACAAGTGATTTTTTGTTTGCTTGTTTTTGTTTTTCAAGACAGGGTCTGCTTGTGTAGTTTTGGAGCCTGTCCTGGACATCACTCTGTAGACCAGACTGGCCTCAAACTCAGAGATCCACCTGCCTCTGCTTTGAGTGCTGGGATTTAAGGCATTTGCCACCACTGCATGGCTACAAATGGTTCTTAGTGGTATTTGTGTTATATGATCTCAGAATTTATGTAGTCCAGGAAGTTTACTCTAAGAAGAATTTCTATTTATGAAAACTCTACAATCTAGTCAGAGGATACAAGATATTTATTTTATAACAAAATACATAAAACCAAAATATAAAGCATATGACTATTTGTACTTATGTGTTGACTATACTGAAATGTGTTAATTTAACATTAAACATTAAGTTACTGATATTTGAAAATGTCAAGTACATGATTAAAATGAACGTTTACTCCCCTAACAGAGACACCACTTCTGGAGTACAAGATGACAAAGACCCATTCTAACCCAGAACAGCCACACTGGCTGAGGGTGCCTTGCAGAAGGGGGGCCTGGCTGGGGTGCCATATGGAGGTAGGGGCTTGGCTGGGTTAGGAGGGTTAGGCTCTGGCTTTCTCCAGCACCAAACACTATGCCTTCGTTTTTTGAATCTTGGACCATTCTTGTGCATCCTTTTTAGTCTGAAAAGAAAAAAAAATGAGTATATTAAAAAAAAAATGCTTACAAGGAGGAGGTGATGCTGAGAACTACATACCTACATCTGGGGCATTTTGTGTAAGCTAGGCAAGCTTCTCTTTCACTCACACAGCTATCAAGCATCTGTCACAGTACTTTCAGGCTGGGGTTTGCTAAGGCCTTGGTAAGAAACGACTTGGTTGATGTGGCATCCTTTCGTGCTTTCACCTTGGGGTAGTTGGGCACCAGGCAATTTATGGCCACTAAAGCCACCCCAGCCACTGGCTTCCCAGCTCCCTGTCTTAAGCACAAGCTGAGCCCAGGACAGTGAGGAAGAACTTGGGAGTGGGAGACGCTCCCAAGGGAGGACTGTCACTGTGTAACCCTTTCCCTCCTCTATCGGTCCTGGAACTAGCTGGACAGGGAGGTGATCTTTATTGAGACTGCTGAATTCTGAGTGCACACGGGGCTGGGCAGGTACGGAGTGCAAGTCCCTGCCTCAACAGGAAAGTTACTAGTCTGTTCAGGGGAGGGTGATAGTCAGGATACATCAAGGCCCTGGCTGGTCTTGAACTCATTATGTAGCCAAGGAGGACCCTGAACTATGGCGTTGCATCTATTTCTTGAGTGCTGGGATAACTGGGAACATGCGGCATTCCTTCCTGTGTGACTTCAGTCGTGTAGACTGTGTTTAGGACGGGCTGAGTGCACAGATACAGACCCCATGCAGCACACGATGGTCTGAACTCTAGCCACAGATAAGGTAAGCTTCCGCTCCCATCTCCATCCGCAAGTACTCACATTACACACATGCCCCACCATGCCCCGCTTACCCAATGCTGGGGCTCAAACCCAGGACTTCCTGAATGCGAGGCTAGCGCTCTCCCCACTGAGCTACTCTTTACCACAGTGGGGCATCTGTCATAACTACTGAACTGACACTAGAGCAAATCCTCTGGCTTTGGGCAAATAGCTAAAGGTATGTATAAGTCATTACAGGATTTTACAGGCTAATTTCATTGCCCATAAAAACATTACATATTTTTTTCTTCTAGGAGAAGGCTCTATAGTTTTCTTACAATATTTTTTGTGCTAAGCATTATTAAGATTGGCTTTGTAAAATGGGGTGGTAACACTCCTTCCTCCCTCCCCGACTTCTTCCTTCTCCAAGGTCTCACATATCCCAGATTGGCTTTAAGCTAACAAATAGCCCAAACAACCTTGAACTTCTGTGTCTCCACTTCCCAAATTCTGAGAACATGGCTAAGTCTCCCATACCTGATATGTGTGATGCTGGGGCTGGAACCCAGGGCTTCCTGCACGCTAGGCAAACACTCTATCATTCTAATCAACCTCCGCACTGGGAATTGCTTTTAACTTTTAAAAGAAATCATGGAGAACTGGTATAACTTCATCATTAAAGGTTTGGTAGAACTTACCAGTTAATTTATTTGGGCCTAGTATTGTTTTGGTAGACATAAGTCAATTCAAATTTTAAAAGATTTTTTAAAATTATTTTCCAGTTTATATATGTGCATCTATGTGGACATGTGCACACGAGGGCATGTGCTTGTGGAGGCCAGAGGTGTAGGACTCCCTGGAGCTGCAATTATAGACGGTTGTGAGCCACCTGACTTGCATAATGGGGCCCAATATTGGTTGTTATGCTCAGCCATCTCTCCAGCTCAACATATAATATGCTACATATAGTATGGTATAGACTTGTAACTCATCTATCTATCTATCTATCTATCTATCTATCTATCTATCTATCTATCTATCTATCTATCTATCTATTTGTGATTGGGCATGTGTGGAGGTCTGTGGACAACCTTGGGCACTGGTCCCCACCTTTCCACTTTAATTTGAAGCTGGGTCTTAAGCAAGGCTCTCTGACCCCAAGGCTTCTATGGATTCTCCTGTCTTTGGCTTCCATCTTGTGTGGAAAACACTGGGACTATAAATTCACAACACTGCACTTGGATTTACAAGGCTTCCAGGGAGCAAAATTTGGGGTCCTTATGCTTTCTTGGCAAGCACACTGATCCAACTCCCCAGCTCCAGTTTTTTCTTGTGTATGTTATGGCAGAATGCATTCTCCAAAGTAACTTACTTAACTTGGCAGTTATTAATGTGCGAGCATAGAGGGGTCACAGTATTCCTTTATTATCTTTGAGAATGTCTGTGTGCTGCCAGGAGTGCTGATGACCTCCTGTAATCTGAGTACTTACATGGACAAGGTAGGAGAACTGCTGTGAGTCAGGGCCAGCCTGGGCTACACAGTTTAAGACCATCCTGGTGTCTGCAGTAGGTACTTGGGCCATCCTCTCTGTACGTTGTGCTTTGAGCACAGTTTCACACAGTGGTTCATCACAGGCTCTTGTGCCTTACTCTTTGTTTTGTTTTTTTGTTTTTTTTTGTTGTTGTTTTTTTTCACGACAGGGTTTCTCTGTATAGCTTTGGAGCCTATCCTGGCACTCATTCTATAGACCTGTCTGCCTCTGCCTCCCAAGTGCCACCAAAGCCTGCCTTTGTTTTGTTTTCGAGACTGGGTCTCACTACATAGCTCTGGGTAGGCTGGAGCTCACTATGTAGACCAGGTTGGCCTCAAACTTACAAGAGATTTGCCTACTCTGCTTCTTCCAAGTGCTGAGGTTAGTGGCATTCCCCATCATGTCTGGCTACTTACTGTCTTGTCTTGGCAAGCCTGGTCAAACTGACCCCTCAGATATTATGTAACAGGAGGAGAACGGGATGGAAGGAACTGTGCAGGACATTCTGGGCACCCTCTGATGTACCCTTCATCCTTTTCTATCCCACCGGTGTGCGCAAGGTGACTGTTAGTTTCTGTTTAGGTTCATTAATAGGCAGCAGAGACAGTTTGCAGGTACAGAGAAGACAGGGAAAAGCTGGGCATTTATTTCCCTGCTCTTTAAGTTTGTGAACATCAATGTTTCCACAGAAAGACTATCATCCGTTACCTGCTTTGAGTCCTGGGAACAGCTATCTCTTTGCACAGTTCCTGTCCTGTTTTATCACTTGGTTTCCACGTGTGTGCATGTAAGCGGTCCCTTCAGACAGTGTCATGTTTCCTCTAAGGGCTTTGACTGTTGCAGTAATAGGCCCCAGAGTGTTGTTAGCAGAGTAAATGGCATACTGCATGTAAAACACTTAAACCTCAAAGTAAGTGCTACACCTTCCCCTTTGTCCCCTTCTCTGCTTTTTTTAGACAGTTTGCTGTTAAGATGAGCTGGTCTCAAACTGGTAGCCGTCCTGCCTCAGGCCACAGTTCAAAGTCACCCCTACTCTAGGAGGCCTGCTCTGAAACCTCAGGGCTTCTTTTGGCACTCTTTTAAAGACCCGGAAGCCTTTACAATCGATTATTATTGCTGTTGAGACAGACTTTCACACAGCCCACATGGGCCTCAAATTAGCCATGTGTTGGACTGGTGATGTAGCCCAGCACTTGGGAGGTGGAAGCAGATGACAAGGAGTTGAGTCATGGGCACTGAGTTCAAGGCCAGCTTGTGCTGCCTCAGACCACCTCTTCCTCCCAAGGAGGTACATCAAGAATCAGCTGTGAAGCTGAGGAAGATCTTGAGGTGCTGATCCCATGAAGTCTCTACTTCCTCAGTCCGAGGACCAGAGGCACAGCCACCATGCCTGGTTTTATGTGGTGCTGGGAATGATTCCAGGGCTTCATGCATGCCAGGCAAGTGCTCTACTAACTGAGCTATACACCCAGCCCCAAAGCCTCTATACTTATCTAAGCTATTATAGTTGTTGACTTGAATCACCCACTTAATAAGCTGTGCATTCTCTGTGGAAGTCATAAAATGATGTTCAATAAAGGCTGGTTTAATGATCAAACTTATCTCTACTGTTAACTTTTAATCTAAATGTGATCTATATTAATGAGAGCACCTGGCAGTTGGCCCCCATATAAACCCAACTTTTGACACTGGATACCATTAGATATTGAATTTTGGATATCTAATATTTCTTTAAAAAACTTTAGCTTTTAAATGTGAAACAGACTGTCTTGGAACTTTTTTTTATTAGGATTCAAGATTTTGACTAGGATTAGGATTCACCTACCCTGGTATCTAAGTTTCATTCATTACTACCAATCTGTGAACAAATGCCAAGTCAGTAACCATGGTGTTGGAAGGCTGATTTCTGATTCCCATGAAATGAGGACTTCTTCATTTCCAGATACTTTAGCTGGTGATGTGCTATTACTAGTAAGCTTTCTAGATCCTAAAAATTTCTAATCCATTACCAACTCTTAATTAGTATGGATTGATTCGTATAGCATGGACCACATATCAACAGCTGTTTGTATATGGGTTAGATACTGAATTAGATATTTTATAAGAAATATAACAACAAACAAATAAATGTGGTAGAGACGGTATGGGGCTCACAAAGGCAAATTATTCACCGTCTGACCCTTTAAAGACTTTTCTAACTCTAAACAGACTATGGATTAAGTGGGCACAATAATTCAGATATACAATTAGCTATTCCTTATTTTGGTAATTCCATCCTTAGATGTTTGAACAGTAGTATCACTTTTATTCTGTCAACCTAACAGTTATTGGTTCTTCAACCACACAGTGGTGCTGTGCGTACTAAATTTGATATTCCTCCTTCAGTTATTAACACAATTAACCTTTTAAGTAAGGAGAGTCCTTCACCAACCCCTCTCCCCACCCCTCAGGATAGGGTCTCTCTGTGTAGCCCTGACTGTCCAGGGAGTCTCTCTGTAGACCAGGCTGGCCTCACACTTAAGAGATCCACCTGTCTCTGCCTCCCAAGTGCTGTGACTAAGGGCACAGGCCATCACTGCCTGGCAGAGTCGTTATTTTAAGTTCACAACTCACATAGGTTCCTTCAGATGAGGTCATTTTTCATTTATTTATGTATGCAACATTACTGAGACATACTTAATGATTACCCTTATTACCATACACTGCCATAATTATTATGTTCTCGCTTAAGCTAATTATATTTATAATTTTATAGAGAAACAGTACAAATTAATAAGAACACTTTAATTGGTAGCACAGTGTTAGCAGCTCCCAAAGCCAACTACTCCAGGTTTTGTGAGGCGCCCAGAAGGCTGCTGCAGAAACAAATGATGGGATTACCTGGGAATCTACCAGAAGTAATTCATTAGTTACAGGCGGACTTTGGAGACGATTCACTGATAAGACAAAAACCTTTGTGCCATCCAGAAGTGGCCAGCTAAAACATTACTCTATAACTTGGGGATTACAAGACATTGAGAAAGTTTGTTAAAATTACAAAGAACAGTGACTGATAAAAGCAGACAAAATAAGCCTGGGGGATTGCTCCTGGGATCTAGAAAAAGAGCTGGAGATTAAGGCTCTGGTAGTGTTTAACCAGCACAACTTCTAAGGGAGGGAAAGGCTGTATTTAGTAGACATAATTACTCTGTTTTCCAGAACGCTACAGGCTAGGACACAAATATGGATTTCTAAATCTACACAGGTAGGGCCCAACTTCAATGAGTTGGCAGCTGCTCTGGGTTTATAATGGACAAAACATGAGACTGTCTGGGATCATTTGCCCCTCATTCCATGCACACTCAGAAACTTATTTCAAAAGGCTAACTACTAAACAATGTATGGAGGAGGCTGTAATATTATTTCTGACTTTAGAAATACAAATTTAATCTTTCTTTCTTTTTTGGAGACAAGCTCTCTCATTCTGTAGTCCAGGCTGGCCTGAAATTCCCTATGTAACCCATGCTGGCCTCAAGCTCGTGTCTCTCCTTCCTCGGCCTCCCAAATGCTGAGAACTGAGCTGGGGGTTTCTAAGTGAGAGGCACACACTCTAGGTTTCCACTGATGTGCTCACTTTCCACAGAGCTTTAGTTCCCTAGATGTTGTTTTAAGAGCTAAGAAGATAACCAAGTCGGAGAGATAAATAACTGATTTCTTCCCCTTCATCAAGTGTCTACTGAGACAAGTAGATATGGGGAGACTACACAGAAAGGTGTGGAGACCGAGGGCTGTAGATCAGAGAAGGATGGAACCCACGCATCAGCACCCCTGAGGCAGAGGCAGAGCCGCTGATGTGCACGGGAAGCTCAATGGCCATGCTGCCTGGTATGGAGGCTGCTCACATGAGGCCCGCTGCTTTCCCCGCTGTCAGCTTGGCCTACATTACTACAACACGGGCCCTCTCAATAGGTTTCCTTTGTTTGCTGGATGCTGAAGCTTTCCATCATTTCAGGACGGGAAGCTTGTGGTTGGTGGTGCCATGGGTCTGTAATCCCTGCCTTTGGAGGCAGAGGCAGGGATGTGAGTTTGAGGGCAGCCTAGCAAAGCCTGTCTGTGAGACCTTCCTAAACTCCCAAGGGTTGAACTGTAGCTCAGAGGCAGGTAGAATCCTTGCCATGTACAATTGCAAGAAGGAGGTTCAGTCCCTGTCGTGGGAGGAAAAAGAAAGCGGGTTGGATTATACGATCATAAATATCTTCCATATCACTGCTCGGTGTGTGTAAAGAGAAGGCTGGGGTCACAATTCCTATACTCAACTTGTTTTTTTCTCCCTCCCTGAGACAGGGTTTCTCTGTTTAACTCTAGTTGTCCTTTGAACTCACTTTGTAGATCAGGCTGGCCTCAAACTCAGATACCCGCTTGCCTTTCTGCCTCCTGAGTGCTGGGATTAAGGGAATGAGCTGCCCCAGGGCTTCAAGTAGTTTTTATAAGCATCTAGAGGGCTCACTGAACTGGAATATTAAAAATTTTCTGATTTTGAGTCTTGCAGGATTGCAAGTCAAACCTCATGTTTCATTTTGGAAAACCATGTTGAAGTAGAATAATTAATAATACCACCCTTTTCCTGTTGCCTTTTTATTCCCTTTTGCAGTATTTGTTGAAACAACTTTCAATATTTCCTAAATTGTATGTATCTTCTCCACATTTCTCCATCCCTTTCTTCCAGACAGGGTTTCACTACAGAGTTCAGGCTGACCTCCAATTCACGATGTAGCTGAGGTTGGCCTTGAATTCCTGATCCTCTTTCCTCCATCTCCCACATTCTGGGAATACAGATGTGCTACCCAACCCTTTTAATGTTGTCTCAGCAAGTTGAGCACACTGGTCTAGAACTTACAATCCTCCTGCCTAAGCCTCCCAAGTGGCTGACACAGCAGGCATATACTGGTATATCTGGCTCTAGTTGGTATGGATTTTTCCTTATGAAAGACTCAATGTAACATTTTATAAATAAGCATGAGCAGGTGCTACTTTTCATCCTTTTTATTCTCACGGAAATGAAAACATTGTGGTCTGGGCAGATGGCTCAGTGATGCAAGTCTAGAATCTCAGCATCCTATGGATGAGATGGGAGGTGGAGACCAAAGAATCCCAGGAAGCCTGAGGGCCGGGAGTGGCAAAAAAGAGACCCCAAGTTGTTCTCTAACCTCCTTATGGGCATGTGGCTCACATGGTCCCTAAGAACATGGACAGACACCCACATCATGTGCATACACACATGTAAAAATCATTTACATTTACATTTACAATAGAATACATTTCTGAGTCCCTTGTAAATAGTTCCTGTAGATGGCAGAAAGAAAGGTGTAGATTTAGGATAATTTCTAGGCAAGTTCAACATGCTAATTAGAAACATAAAATCTAATAGTCATCTAATGTCCACCTTAGGGATTAGTATAGACATTGCAAGACCTTTGCCCAACACTATCCAAATTGATTTAAAACAAATATGAATGAGAAGAAAAATATATTTGGCGAAAACGAGAGCTTAAAATTCTAAATATGTAGGTGTACTTACAAACAATGTTGGCTTGGGTATAAATATATTATCTTCATGTTCTCTTGGCATGCTCAAAATCTTTGATGCTTGATCTTCTGTGACACCCCCTGATTCCATTTTAGGGCGGAGTAAGTTGTTCTCAGAATGTTTGCTACACATATTAATGATAATTTGTTTCATGGCTGCAAATTCCTGTTGATATATGAAAGCATGAAAAAAGTTTTTGGCAAACAGACTAATAATGATTGCCACTAAAACATTTATTTCTTGTTTTTTTAAAAACACTTATTTTAAGTAGATGAAATATTTGAATAATTATATGTATGAGGAGAGCTGAGAAAGCAAAATATTAATGTATAATAATCATGCACATGACTCTTAAAATAGTAAATATGACATTACTTTTAGCATTACAACAGACTTTTTATAGGCTAGTGGTGGCTGGGTTTTCTGCATATAGAAGTCACACATGGAACTTCAAAAAACATACAATGATGTGTGTGTGTCATACCTATAGCCTGTGACACAATGGGTGTGGAATGTATCTGGAGCTCTACTGCAGTTCTCTGCACACATCTGTTGAGTAGAGTGTTAGTAACAGCTATTATTTAATTGCTGGAAATCAAACCCAGGCCTTGTGCATGGCAGGCAGTCTTAGCCTGGTAAGCTTTTCCTTCTTCTTAAGCCATCCCATTACTGTATGAAGTCTAAAATGAAGAAGGTAGAGAAATAGAACACAGAGTGGCTTTCCGTGACTACTAATCGTGGTTTACTTCAAGCAGTAAGTTTAATATAGTTTCTGCACATTTCTTTAGCTGTAGTATTTCTGTAGCCATTTACAAATGGTAAAGGGAGCTGGCTCGAGTTGCCATTTTTAATTTTTCCAGTCCTGGGGATTGAGTCCAGGGCCTTGTGCATGCTAGCCAAGTACTTTACCACTGTGCTAACTCCACCCCATCCTGCCCAGTTGCCTCTCCAAAATATTTATTTCCTTGCTTAATTTGAGACTGTGCTATGCTATGTAGTCATGGCTGCCTTGGCATTTACTTTGTAGCCCAGGATGGTCCCTTCAGCCTTCACAGTGTTGTCACCTGGGTTTTAATTTGCCTTTTTAATGAAAAATTAACTCTCTGATCCTTTCAAAAAGCTCAGAATAAAATTTGCAACTGCGTCTTCTCAAGCCTGTTATTTTTCTCCCAGACAAACTTCTGGCTCTCCATTAGTGGGTACTTTGATTACTTCCTAAACTGATACATCAAACACAAACACCCGGGGAGATGGCATGCTATCCCATTTATCTGTAGAGTAGCGGTGGGCTCTGCACTGGCAATTCTTTCCTATTATTTTATCTTCATGCCAACACACAAAACTTAGGGCAACAGAAGGATGCCCTGCTCCCTGCTACGGATCTGTTTATAGATGCCAGCTCTGTGTCAGAGCAAGTCCCTACAGGCCTCTCTTTTCTGGCTGTCATTAGTTCTATTTAGAACTACCTAGCTGGAGTAGATATTTTAAAACAGACAGTGGAGTTTGAGCCATTCGGCCTTATAGACTCCCGGGCCAGGGCAGGAACTGGCACCCGTAGTGATAGAATACTTTCTCCTTTCTGCAGTGTGCATGAATACAGCCATACAGTTATTTGGGCCTATATGAGACTCATTTGGCTTCAAAGATTGCGTTATTTAATTTGCGGTAAAGAAAGCAACCACTGATTTAATGTTAAGCTTATTCAGTTACAATGGATTTTATTTCATTAACTTTTTTTTTTTTTTTTCTTGACAAGGTCTCTAGTAGCCTAATTTTCTACTCTACTTTTCTGTGTAGCCAAGGATGACTTTGGATCCTCCTGAATGTTGGAATTACAGGTTTGTACCAGCTGTTTATGTGGCGAAGGGGATGGAACTCCAGGGCTTTGTGTAGCTAGGCAAGTGTTTTACCAAGACAGCTACATCCTCAGGTTCATGGTATAATTGAGCTCTTGCACTACTTAAGGGGAAAGAGGAGAATGATGGCTTCCTAGTCTATCAAAACCAGATGAAATTTTTCAAGACAGGGTCTCACTGTGCAGCTCTGTCTTGGAGCTCACTATGTAGACTAGGCTAGCCTCACACAGAGATCCACCTACCTTTGCCTCCCAAGTGCTGGGATTAAAGGCGTTTACAATTTATTTTATCTGAAAAAACATTCGCTAGCCACAAATATTTTTAACTTGAAGACAAAATAAAACATGAAAATGACTCCCAACACAATCTACTAGCATTTTACAAATATATAGATGGTATCTTGAGGGCTTTCTCTCTTTAATTGTCCCAGAGACAACTAAATCTCCAGAGGCACAGCTTCTTAAACCTCTTCTCACTTGCAACCTCCTTTCTCAAGATCCCTCCCTCAGGGTTTCTCTATATTTCCTTGACTGTCCTGGAATTCACTCTGTAGACCAGGCTGGCCTCAGATTTACACTTGCCTCTGCCTCCCCAGTTTTGGGATCAAAAGCATGCACTACCACTGCTCAGCCAAGCATTTTTTTTTTTAAAATGTGATCACTGGGTGTAAAATGTATGTAATCAATCAAACATTTGCTAATAAGCCACATATTAATTAAAAAACAATTCTTTGATATATATATATATATATATATATATATATATATATATCCTTAACATTTATGCATAGGCAACTCTCTGCAAACCCAATGGGTCAGCTGTTCTTATTTACATATAGACTTTAAATGGGAAGGACACACATTAGATCTCAGCCCCACGATGGAGCATCTTCACTGTATTGGGATGTAATTGACAGTTTGGTGCTAGAACCATAGCTGCTGAGACAGCAGCTTTACACATGGCAGGGCTTGGGTCTCTTTCAGAGATTACTTGAAATTCTCTCCTAATTGTAAGCTAAAAATCACTGAATACTTTTTTTTTTTAATTTTTTAAACAGAATCACTGGCAGGAACTCAGACATCAATTTAAAAATTCAAATATCTTAACATAATACGATAGAAAGATGTATTGCCCGGCGTTGGTGGTGCACACCTTTAACCCCAGCACTCGGGAGGTAGAGGCAGGTGGATCTCTGCGAGTTCGAGACCAGCCTGGTCTACAAGAGCTAGTTCCAAGACAGCCTCCAAAGCCACAGAGAAACCCTGTCTTGAACCCCCCCCCCAAAAAAAAAGAGACAATATGGGTGAACTCTGAACTCTGACAGTAAAATGTGTCATCTACTGAGTTTGATTTCTGAATTTTTGGTCATTTGTGGATGAGAATCTTGTACTGTTGTCTAATTTTTCATGACCTCCTCATCTAGCTTCATGATGTCACATGGAGTCATGTCACAGTTTAAGCTGGACACTAAAGGAAGCTGATTTTGTTTCTTTTTGGTCTTTGCTGGTGTCCACAGAAACAGATCTTCCTTGATGTTCATCAGGAGATTAGAAGGGAGATGAATGTCTTTGTTTCATCTAGACTATGACTAATTCCCTCAACTGGGAAGCTTAAGATCACAGTGCCACTTCCATTTATCTGAGAGTATAAACAATAGTAGCATGCTCTCCGAATCTAGAAAGAACATTTTAAATGCAGCAATGTCTGTAAAACCCTGTTAATTTCACATTGCGACCAGGCACACCAGCATAACCCTTACACCACATTTGTCAGCTGCTAATGTTTGCTTTATATGCTGTTGCTTTAATTCATTAACGTAAACATGTTAACATATGGCAACACAAATGCTTATATTACTTACATATATACATATAACGTTTACTTCAGATAGGGACTCACTGTATAGCTTTGGTTGGCCTGGAACTTGCTATGTAGTATAGGCTGGCTTTGAACTCATAGGTATCCATTTGCCTTTGCCTTCCAAGAGTGCTGGGATTGAGGTATGTGCCACCATGTCCAGTTGTTTTTTTTTTTTTGGTTTTTCCGAGACCGGATTTCTCTGTGTAGCTATGGAGCCTATCCTGGCAGCCACTCTGTATACCAGGCTGGCTTCGAACTTACAGAGATCCGCCTGCCTCTGCCTCCTGAGTGCTAGGATTAAAGACGTGCGCCACCAATGCCCAGCTCCAGTTTTTTAAATTTTTTACACTTATTTGCTGTGTGTGTGTGTGTGTGTGTGTGTGTGTGTGTGTGTGTGTGTGTGTGTGTGTGTGTGTCGGGGGCCATGTTTGTGCCATCATAGTTTGTGTGTGAAGGTCAGAGCAGTTCTCTCCTCATGTGGTTCCTGGGCATTAATTTAGGTCCTTAGGCTTGGCAGCAAGTGCCTTTCCCTGCTGAATCACTTTGCTGGCTCCTAGATTTTTTCCTCTGATACAGTTATTTGGGTTTATTTTTGGAGACAAGGACTCACTATGTAGTAAGTATCTCACTAGCCCAGGCTGGTGTGGAACTATGTAGACAAACTTGGCTTTCAACTTGCACAGATTATTCTGCCTCTTTAAGTACGCCTGGCCTTATGTAGCCATTTGTACGTTGATTTTACTTTTTAATAAAATGTTTCTGCACACGTCTTTAATCCCAGCACTCGGGAGCAGAGGCAGGCAGATCTCGGTAGAGTTCGAGACCAGCCTGGTCTACAAGAGCTAGTTGCAGGACAGCTCCCAAAGCCACAGAGAAAATGTTTTTCTTTTCATAGTTTCTGCCCTTTTCTTGTCTTACAGACAGAAAAGTGCAAAGATGTGTCTTTTTGTTTGTTGTTTTGACACAGGGTCTAATATAAACCACGTTTGCCTGATTCACATTCAACTGTGAATCCAAATCTGGCCTTGAACTTCTGATCCTCACAAACGCTGGGACTGAAAGCATTTGCCACAGTGCCCGGTTGCTTTGCTTTTTCTCTTTTCCCTAGTACCTAAGATTATGCAGGTTCTTAATTACGCTGCTCTTTTAAGATTTTTTTTTTTCTTTACTTGAGGCAGGGTTTTACTGTGTGGTCCAGGGTAAACTAGAATGTTCTAAATAACCCAGACCCATCTCAGGATCCTTTCATCTTAGCTTTCCGCATGCTGGGATTATAGGCATGTATATGTGCACATCTGTGTGCGCGTGCGAGCCAAGGAATGTGCGCCTCTTGGTTGGAGGATAACATCCAGAAGTCAGCTCTCTCTACCATGTAGACTTTGGGGATCAAACCCAGGTCTCCAGAGCTTAGGGGCAGGTATCTTAGTCCACTGAACTATTCCATCAACCAGTTTTATTATTTCTCGAAACCATTTCTTTTTCTATTACCTGTCAATAGACAGTTTATTAACACCCCACCCCACTTCTAGCCTTTTCAAGTCTTGTTGTATTATATAGTCCAGGCTGGAAGTGGAGTCACTGTGTAGCCCAGGCTGGTATGGAGTTATTGATCCTCCTTGTCTCTGCCTCCCTGGTGCCTGCCCCACCCTCCTTACTTTATTAATTTTGGAAGAGTTATGAGGAAAAAGTACTCTGCTTTGACAGTACAACTTCTGGGTCTTTTTTTTTTTTTTTTTCAAACTTCTGTGTCTTATAAACCAAAATTAGGAGGACTCTGGGGAAGCTGATTCTTTTTTCTTGAAAATATGTTATTTCCTTCTGGAGTCCTCTGTCATTCTATCTAAGTTTGAGCAAAATTCCTTCATGTTTCCTGTATATTTCTAAAGTTATTTTGATTTAAGATAATTTCCCATCTCTGAGTATTTTATTTCTGCGACTGAATCTCCCTTTGTAACGATGCCATCTTGGAACCCGAGATGCTCCTGTTCCCCGCCTGCCACCCCAGTGGAGAGATTACAGGTGAGCCAGCTGAACTTCAGGACTTGGTGTTAGCATTTTTGGAAAACTTCACAACATTTTTCTGTTTACTATGTTATGAAATGTTACTTTCTAAAATCTTTCTGAAGAAATTAATTTTAATAGTTGCAAGCTCCTTTCTGTTCCAGTTACTCACCACTGCCCTAAATGAGGAAGGGAGTTAATATGTCAGTTATGAAGTTTTTACTTTGTGCTATTACTTCTCTTCTAGTTTCTAATTTTGATTTCTAATTATGAATGAAGTATAGCTTACATGGTTTCTTTCTGTTGTTAGGGGCTATTTGCCAGAATGACAAGGCTCATCTGAATGACACAGTTAGTTCATCTGAAAAACAGTTGCATATAACTATCTCCATTCATGTAGGTATGATGACTTTTGTAGCAGGTTTCACTCTAGGGCCATCATGTAGAAGACAGAACTCTTCCCAAAGAGTTAGTGTCCCTTCATTCTGTCCAATTCTAGCTTATTCTTGGATGACGATTAATTTAGAAAGTCATTTCTAAAATTTAAAAAATCCTGTTTTTCGGGTATGTAAATACATAAAATGATTATAATTATGAAAAGGAATAAACCAGTCACTAAGTTAACAAATGAAGAACTATTTGATTAAACAAATGAAACTAAGGCTAAATTAAAGATAAAACAAAACAGAAAAAAGCCAATCTTGTGATCTTGGTATGGGAGCAATCCCAGGCACTCAAGAGGCAGAGGAAGGAGGCCGAAACTTCCAGGCCAGCCAGAGTTACCTTTGGAGACCCACCCCACCTTCTCTCTCATGAGTATAGCATCTAGAATGGCAGAGTGAAAGCAAAAGACCCGCTTCTGACATTTCTGATGATGGTGACTACTATTGTACAATCTCTATAAGAAACCACTCTCTCTTGAATCCCAAAGCTCACATCTTGGTCTTTAACTCCTAAGGGGAGTTAAAGTTAACACAGAGGGGTGGCATGTTAGCACAGCTCAACTGCCGAGCAGCTGCTTCACGGCATTGCATACTGATGCCAATAAATTGCTCGAAGCTGTAAACTCTGCAAAGACGTTGGCAAGGGGACACATAGATAGCATTTCTAGATGAAAATAGCTGACGAGTATAATGCAAACTATGTGCTCCCCTGCAGTACAAGGAAGTGCTTTTATATACGAGGAACAACACGCCAGGACCAACAGGCCAGACAATTCTGTACATCTTTGGCCCTAGGTTATACAAGGTAGAAACCAACCTGGCTTTAAGTCAAGAACATAGTTTGTCAAGAACATAGTTTGCATACATTTCATTTAAACAGGCTTTTTTTTTTTTTTTTGGAGACAGGATTTCTCTGCGCAGTCCTGGCTGTCCTTGAACTCACTCTGTAGACTAGGCTGGTCTTGAACTCAGACATCCAACTGTCTCTGCCTCCTGAGTGCTCAGATTAAAGGGGCGCACCATCACCACCAGCCAGCTAGAGATATTTTAAATTATATTACTTATTATTTAGCTGTTTTTCTTTTTCTTTTCTTTCTTTCTTTCTTTTTTTTTTTTTTTGTAAAAGGGTCTTTGTAGATAACCCTAGAGGATCTCAAACTCACAGTATCACCCAGGCTAGTTTTGAACTTGTGGTAGTCATTCTGCCTCAGCTTCAGTATCCCAAATGCTGGGATTATACTTGTGAACTGCCATGGTGGTACATGCCTTTAGTCCCAGCACCTAGGAGTCCAAGGCTAGCCTGGTCTACATTGTGAGATCTAGGACAGCCAGGGCTACCCAGTGAGACCCAGTCTCAAACTCAAAACAAAACCAAATCAAACAAAAACCAAGACCAACCACCCAACAAGCAAGCAAGCAAACAAAATGAAAAATGAAAATCAGGTCAGTAAGGTGGCTCAGTGGGTAAAGCCACTTGCTGCCAAGCCCAAGGGCCTGACTTTGATTTCCGGGACCCACATAGTAGGAGGAGATAACCAGCTTCCACCCCCACCTCCACAGGGTCACTGTGGTATCCGCCCCCTTCTCCACACAAAATCCATGAACGCAAAATTCAAAAACAATTAGAAGGGGGTGGAGAGATGGCTCAAAGGTTAAGAATGGCAGCTACTCTTCTGGAGGACCCAGGCTCAATTCACAGCACCCACGTGGTGGCTCATAAACATCTGTATCTCCAGTTCAGGGGATCCAACTCTTCTCTTCTGGCCTCCATGGGCACCAGGTACAGAGACCTAAATGCAGGCCAGGCACCCATACACATAAAAAAAAAAATAAAATGGCCGGGCGTTGGTGGCGCACAACTTTAATCCCAGCACTCGGGAGGCAGAGGCAGGCGGATCTCTGTGAGTTCGAGGACAACCTGGTCTCCAGAGCGAGTGCCAGGACAGCCTCCAAAGCTACACAGAGAAACCCTGTCTCAAAAAACCAAAAATAAATAAATAAATAAATAAATCAAAAAATTTAAAAGAAAGTGAGGGAAATACAAGATTGGCAATCCCGTGGGGGTTTTTTAAAATTATTATGAGAGGACCCAGTCCATTAGGGGTGGTGCCACCCAGGGGTTGTATAAAAATGCGGGTCCAGCAATGCAAGAAGCAGGCATCTTCCATTCTCTGCGTTCAGTTCCTGCCTCCAGATTTCTGCTCTGACATCCCTGGATGCTGGAGTGCGACCTGAGAGTTGTAAGCCAAAAAAACAAACCCTTTCCTCCCCAACTTGCTTGTGGCGATAGTGGTTTACTCCAGCAGTAGCGACTAGTGTGGCATACCGAATTCTCTTTTCACTACTTCTACAATAGTCATCATTTTCTCGATTATTTACCAACTGATTTACTCATTTATTGTGTGCATGATCTGGTGTGTTGGTTCTTGCCTTTCACCTAGAGACAGGTGTCTTTGCATGTGCCAGGCTAGCCAGCCTGCAAGTTTCTGGAGAGTTTCCCATCTCGACTCCCATCTTACAGAAAGAACACTGGGATGACAGAATTTACACAGGTTCTGAGGCTTTGACTATGGTCCTTATGCTAGAGCAACACATGTTTACCCCCTGAGTCCCTAGCCTCTCCCACCCTCTTTTTTTTTTTTTTTTTCCAAGACAGAATTTCACATCATAGCCATACTGGCTTGCCATTCATTGTATAGTTCAGGCTGGCCAGGAACTTGTGGAAATTCTCCTGCTTTAGACTCTCAAATGTGAAGTCCTCAAGGCCAGTTTTCAATACGGGGTTTTTCAGAAGCTTTACTGAAACAGATTTAATATGCTGCACAATTCTTTTATTTAAAGTGTTCAGCAGTTTTTGTTACATAGAAATCCCTCAGCTTGCAATGGTTGGGCGTAGGGTTTTTCAACTCCACAGCGGTGTGTAAGTGATAAGACTCTGGGTACACTACGTTCAATCCTTAACCTGCTATGTGGCATAGCCTCTTCCTTCCTTCTCTCCACCACCACCTTCACCTCCCTCCCCCACTCTCTGTAGACAAGGCTAGCCTCGAATTTACAATCCTCTTGCCACTGCTGCCTCATGAGGGTTGGGATTATAACAAGCAGCAGCATGTCTGGTGACAGGCACCATATCCTTTAGTGATAATGGACACTGGCTGCGAGCTGCAACTCTTGTCTGGCTATGTAGCTGGTCTACATGATTCGTATTCCTCAGGCCCAATGTATTGTCAGTCATGTGTTCTCATGCAGAAGACTCATAGGCATTCTGTTTTGCACTTTCAGTACAATATTCAACTAATTACCAGAGGGGCCAGTGAGATGGCTCAGTGGGTAATGGTGCTTGCCATGGAGCTTAACAACCCAAGTTCAATCCTGGGACCCACACGGTGGAAGAGAGAACTGACTCCCATAAACTGTCCTACACATACACCCCTCACGAGATAATCAATACTTTAATATAGTATAACCTTTATGTTTGATACTTTAGCAAAGAACTACTGATTTTTTTTTTTGAGTTAATCTTGTATTCCACCACTTTGCTGAAGGTGTTTATCAGCTGTAGGAGTTCCTTGATAGAGTTTTTTGGGTCATTTATGTAAACTATCATATCATCTGCAAATAGTGAGAGTTTGACTTCTTCCAATTTGTATCCCCTTGATCTCCTTGAGTTGTCTTACTGCTCTAGCAAGAACTTCAAGTGCAATACTTAATAGATATGGAGAGTGGACAGCCTAGTCTTGTTCCTGATTTTAGAGGAATCAAAAAGTTTCTCTCCATTTAGTTTGATGTTGGCTTGTTGTAAATTGCCTCAATTATGTTTAGGTATGTTCCTGTTATCCCTGATCTTTCCAAGGGGTGCTGGATTTTTGTCGAAGGCTTTTTCAGCATTTAGAGAGACAATCATGTAGTTTTTTGTTTATATGGTGGATTACACTAGCAGATTGCCATATGTTGAACCAACCCTGTATTTCTGGGATGAAGCCCACTTGACCGTGGTGGATAATTCTGATGTGTTTTGGATTCGGTTTGCCAGTATTTTATTGAGTATTTTTGCATCAATGCTCATGATGGAGATTGGTCTGTAATTTTCTTAGTTGTGTTCTTTGTGTGGTTTGGGTACCCAGGTAATTGTAGCCTTGTAAAAAGTTTGGCAATGACCATTCTGTTTCTATTGTGTGGAACACTTTGAGAAGTATTGGTATTAGCTCTTTGAATTTCTGGTAGAATTCTGCACTGAAACCGTCTGGCCCTGGGCATTTTTTGGTTGGGAGACTTTTGATGACTATTTCTATTTCACTAGGGGTTATAGGTCTATTTAAATTACTTATCTTTTCTTGACTTAATTTTAGTATGTGATAGCTGTCCAGAAAATTATCCATTTCCTTCAAATTTTCCAATTTTGTGAGTACAGGTTTTCAAAGTATGACCTGATAATTCTCTGGATTTCTTCAGTGTCCACTGTTATGTCCCTCTTTTCTTTTTTCTTTTTGTTTTTTTTTGAGACAGGGTTTCTCTGTGTAGCTTTGGAGTCTATCCTAGCACTCGCTCTGGAGACTAGGCTGGCCTCAAACTCACAGAGATCCGCCTGCCTCTGCCTCCCGAGTGCTGGGATTAAAGGAGTGCGCCACCAATGCCCGGCTATGTCCCTCTTTTCTTTTCTGATTTTGTTAACTTGGATATTCTCTCTCTGCCTTTTGAGTAGTTTGGATACAGGTTTGTCTATCGTGTTGATTTTCTCATAGAACTCTTTGTTTCATTGATTCTTTGTATTGTTTTGTTTCTACTTTATTGATTTTAGCCCTCAATTTGATTATCTCCTGGTGTCTACTCCTCCTCCTGGTGAGTTTTCATTTTTGTTCTAGAGCTTTCAGGTGTGCTGTTAAGTCACTAGTATGACTATTCTCCAGTTTCTTCATGTGGGCATTTAGCACTATGAACTTTCCTCTTAGTACTGCTTTCAAAGTGTCCCATAAGTTTGGATATGTTGTGTATTCATTTTCATTGAATTCAAGGAAGTCTTTCATTTCTTTATTTCTTACTTGACCCAGGAGTGATGTAATTGAACATTGTTCAATTTCCATGAGTTTGTAGACTTTCTGCAATTTGTGTTGTTGGTTGTTGTTGAATTCTAACCTTAAACCATGGTGATCTGAGAGGGGGTTATTGCTTTTTTTTTTTTTTTTTTTTTTGTATCTGTTGAGATTTGCTTTGTTGCCGAGTATGTGGTCAATTTTAGAGAAGGCTTCATGGGGTGCTGAAAAGAAGGTATATTTTTTTGTGTTTGGATGGAATGTTCTATAGATGCTTGTTAAACCCAATTGAATTTTTTTTTTTTTTTAATTTGATTGCTGGCTAGGCATGGTGACATATTCCTTGATCCAAGTATTTACGAAGTGGAGACAGGAGACTAGGAATTCAAGGTTATTCCTGGCTCCAGAGCTATGTGCCACCTGCTTTGCATGTGCAAGTCCCTGGGTTCCCCATCCTGCCCAGGTAAAATTTAAAGTTTTTTTAATTTCAGGCTGGGTGTGCACACCTTTAATCCTAGCACTCGGGAGGCAAGGGCAGGTGGATGTCTGAATTTGAGGCCAGTCTGGTCTGCAGGGTGGGTTCCAGGAGAGCTGGGGCTATATAATAAAGGCGTTTATCATATTCTAAGAGCTCAGTAAGAATTTAAATTACAAAAAGAAACAATGGGCAAAATAGCTTTTATATAGCAAACTCAGGAAAAAACAAATAAACAAAAAACATCAGCCTGCTGTCTACATACTTGATCTCATTTGTGGGCCAGCTTCATGTTACCACTCCCTGGGCCTCAGCAGTAGATGTGACTGAAGGTGGAAGAGACAGGGGTTAGCATTCACTGGATTTACGATGTGCCAGGCTTCGTGTTGTCTATTATAGAAAATTTAATTTTGTCCATTATATAAAAAGTAGATACAATTTTAGGTTGTAAAACAAGGACTAGTAGGCTGAAGAGGTAAAGCAGCGTCCAAATGCAGGTCTATCTTGGTTCAAAGTGTCTATTATGTATACAATATTACTGATGCCTTTTGATACACAATATCAGGCTGGAAAGGTAGGTTCAAGTTATTTAATCCAGACCCATACACAATTAAAATATTCCCTCTACACACACTGTTTACATGTATTGAGCTATCAAACTGTAGTCCACAAATATGGACAATTATTATGAGTCAGAAAATACAAAGGACTTTTCCTCTGACCATATGGTCACTAGTTCAGGCTTGAAAAAGAAAGAAATATCAATTTAGCTTTTCTCTGAGCTGCTAAAACCACCCCAAATCACCCCACCCCACCTGACCTGCCAACAAAACCAAAACAAAGTCAAACATGGAAGGCAACCCCAGCTTTGGATGAGCCACTTCCTTTGAACTGCTTGTTGTTCTTTGTATCTTATCTTTTCTAAACACCCAGTCCATTTGTCTTAGGAGAGAGCAGGAATGTTTGTTTAATCATCTTGTTTTCTTTTTATTTATTTATTTATTTATTTATTTATTTATTTTATTTTCCAACTTTTTTATTTGGATTAGAAACAGGATTGTTTTACATGACAATCCCAGTTCCCTTCTCCCTCCCGTCCTCCCCTACCACCCCCCCCCAACTAAAACCCTATCTATCACATATCCTTTCTGCTCCCCCTGGATGGTGAGGCCTTCCATAGGGTGTCATCAGTGTCTATTGTATCCTTTGGGATAGGGCCTAGGCCCACCCCCGTGTGTCTTGGCTCAGGGAGTATTCCTCCACATGGAATGGGCTCCCAAAGTCCACACCTATGCCAGGGATAAGTACTGAACTTCTACAGGAGGTCCCGTAGATAGACAAACCGTTATCGTCTTGTTTTCTTTAGATCATCTCCTAGTACTATGTCTCAGCCCCTCCTTATCCTAATGTTTTTGAGATGACAGAATGATGTGTGGTGCTATACTCTGTACACGACTGACAGCTCATTGAGAATTCCAGTGTTCAGTTGAGTGACTGGGATGTCGTCATAGCCTTTGGGACATAACAAAGCAGAAACTAAGTTTCTAGAGCCTGGGTGATCTTAGGGTCACTTTCATCGGAGATGGTGGTAGAGGATGCTAAAACGACCGCACTGAAGTCTGAAGATAGTGAAGTATGGTGATACTGAGGTAAGGAAACACTGAAGTGTGGCCACACTGAACTAAGAACAGATAATACTGAAGTAAGAACAGATAGACGTATGTATAAAAGTGTGGACACACCAAAGTATAAATATACCGAACAGTTGACAAGCTGGTGTGAACCCACCAAACCATGGGTACACTGAACAAGTATGGACATACCAAAGTGAGAAAACACACACTGAAGTATGAAAACCCTGAACATGAATGAACACACTGAAGTCGCTTCCGATAAAATCTGCCACCATTACTGACTTTGCTTGGTCTGTCCTCTAAACATGATTCACTTACTTTGCTCTCTACTTTCTGGCCGTTATTATTTTGGCATAACCTAATAGATGAATAGATTTTTTTCCCCCTCTGTGATTCACAATCAGTATCAGCTTTAGATTTTAAACTCGATTCTCCATTGTGAGTACTATATTTCAGAATATAGCTTAGTTTGGGGCATATACTGCCTCTGAGCTGTTCCAAACATTCCATTCTTCTCTTAGTCTTAGCTTCTTGATATGTGAATAACAAGATCAATGACCTGTTAAGTTTATATCAAAATATCACAAATATGGTTAATTCTGACCATAACCTAACATCACTGTTAGTATTTTCTTTTGCCTACCACATACCTAAAGAGACTTGAGTTTATGTGTGTAGTGTGTGCATGTGTCTTTACATCCTAGAATTCTTTGATTTATCATAAGCTAGTATTATTCTAAGAGAGTCATAAAAAGAGGGTTAAAAGTGATAGCAAGACATTATTTATTCTCGTCTTGTTAACAAAGAGCAGGGATGAGAAAATGGCTTAGTGTGTAGAAGTGTTTGCTATGCAAACCTGACAACCTGTGTTTAATTTCCACAACCCATGTGGAAAGGCCTGATGTAGTAGTACACACCTGTAAACCCAGCAGCCCTATGGCAAGATGGAGGCACATCTGGAAGCACTGCCATGAAGCCAGGGGGCCAGGCAGCCTGCAGTACACAGTGCAGCAGAAACAAGACAACTAGAGGGCCAGGCAGCCTGCAGTACACAGTGCAGCAGAAACAAGACAACTAGGGGGCCAGGCAGCCTGCAGTACACAGTGCAGCAGAAACAAGACAACTAGGGGGCCAGGCAGCCTGCAGTACACAGTGCAGCAGAAATCAGACAGCTAGGGGGCCAGGCAGCCTGCAGTACACAGTGCAGCAGAAATCAGACAGCTAGGGGGCCAGGCAGCCTGCAGTACACAGTGCAGCAGAAACAAGACAACTAGAGGGCCAGGCAGCCTGCAGGACACAGTGCAGCAGAAGCAGACAGCCAGGGGGCCAGGCAGCCTGCAGGACACAGTGCAGCAGAAGCAGACAGCCAGGGGGCCAGGCAGCCTGCAGGACACAGTGCAGCAGAAGCAGACAGCCAGGGGGCCAGGCAGCCTGCAGTACACAGTGCAGCAGAAGCAGACAGCCAGGGGGCCAGGGAGCCAGCAGTACACAGTGCAGCAGAAGCAGACAGCCAGGGGAAGGCAACAGTGACTCCAAAATTGTCTGCTGACTTCCATATACGCACATGTCATGTATGTCCTCTGCATCCCCCCACAAATCTTAAAAAATTCAGACAAGTATCTTATTATTTAAAGAAAACATTCAATAAATTCCTAAAATACAATGGGGAAAATACATATTTCATCCTTTAAAAACAAAAGACTCTCAGAAGTTGACAAGTCTCTACAACACATAATATGAACGTGTGACAGAAAAAGCCAAAAGGGTATTTATACACAGATAAAATATTTTTATGATGAGATATTTTATTGCTTCACACAAGACACAGAGCTTTATGTGAAGGAAAAAACAAAGATATTTAAACAATTTAAAAGGTGGTGTTGAAAGGAGAAAAGGCAGCAAAATCAGAGCAGAATAGTTCAGACTTCCTTCTACTAGGTTCTCTACAGTGTAAACATAATGGTCCCAAGGAAATGCAAGCGGCTGGGCATGCTGGCTTGTGACTTTAATCCCAGCACACTTAGGGTGAGGCAAGAGGATGCTAAAAAGTTTGGTGCCTGCCTGGAATACATAGTTAAGTCCTGTTACCAACAAACTCAAGATATGCAACTCAAATTCAAGGAGAATTAACTCCAAAGCACAGGAAGATGAGATTAAGTTGTTGTTCCTGCAAAATGTGCACAATCCCATTACACGGCTCTGGTGAGGCCTGAGTGCAAGGAATGAAGGCAAAGGGACTACAATGGGAAGACAGAAATATTAAACATATTCCACCAGGCCAGGCTGGCTGGCCAGTAAGTCCCAAGATTGACTGTGTCTGCGTCCTCAGTGCTTGGATTACAACATCTGCTACTGCTCCTTGCTTCCTATTGAATGCGAGAGACCTAATTCAGCCCTTCAAGCTTGGGGGTGGGGGCGCCAGCACTGTACCGATGGAGATATCCATAGCCCTAAATATCAAAGATTATTAGAAAAATATGCCTATTTTTTGGGGGGCATTAATCTTTAGTTAGGTAATTATTTTGCGTGGTAGGGACTGAAACCTAGGGCTTCATGCATACTAGGCAAGTACTTTGCCATGTGGTGCAAGGTTTAACTAACTAGCTTAGGCTGGCCTCGAACTCATTCTGCAATCCATGTAGGCCTTGAGCATGCAATCTTCTTGTCACTAGTCTGGAGCAGCTGGGGTTACAAGCCTGTGCCACAGCCATGAGCAAAAAGATTCATCCTCTTTTGAGTTTTAGAAGGAATAAGCAAAAGGCTTGTCTTTTAGCTGCCTCCTTTATCCCAGATAGACTTGGTTAGAAGCAATCTATAACTGTCCCTGAGTAGGATAGCTAGTTCAGTATCCTTGACTTGAAAGTATTTAAAATAGTATAGAAGAAGAACTTAGAACACTTCAAAATATATTTATCCCTCGAATGTCCTCAGTTATGAATTCACAAACATGCATCTGTATCTGGGCCTGCGGGTGTAGCTCAGCGCATGCACCCACCCTGCTCAGTCTCCTACCCGGGCCTTCGAGAAGCATGAAACAAGAAAAACAGCAGCAACAGAAAAACAAATAACCAGAGCAAAACACAACAAAATACAACCAAAGTAACCTTCCAGGCAAATAATAATACCGTATGCGTGTGTATTGTTTTCACTATAACAATTCTTTCCTTAATACTCATTTACATTTGAATTTTAATGTTTTGCATATGCTTTACCACTGACTTATTATTTAACTTGTAAAGAGCACCATCACTGTTGACTACAAAAGTATAAACCTGAAAAGCAATTACATTTTTATTTAAGGAAATATTTGCTTACCTACCCACCCCCACCCCAGTCACGTTGAGTGTAAAAAGTCACTGAATAGGTGTATAAGAAAACAAAATGTAAAAAGGTATTGTATTCTTAAGAAACTTTCCAAACAGTTAAGAATGAACCAAAAAGCATGACACACATATAGAAATATGCGATTTGTTGGAACCCTTCATGAAGTGGATTGCCTAAGGGGCACTTGGGATGTGAAATGCCCCTGAAATCTTCCGAGAAATCACAAAGAACATATGAGTTAGACTCCAGGAACATAAACATACCATCAAAGAATGATAATTACACCGTGACTTCACTTTTCAGAAAGCCGCCTAAGTGCAGGGTTGGTTTCCTTCTGCTAGGTGACACATACTGCCATAAGAAGTGGGTTATCTGGGCAAAGAAAGCAGTCCAGGTCTCAAGCGAGTGTGGCTTTGGACATCCTAGGGACTTAGTGAAGAGCCCTTGGTGAATTCAGGTTTAATACTAACTCAAGTGACCATGGAAGAGGAAACGGACAGCACACATGCTAGGTCATGGAAGCCAATGCCTCACACTCTGCAAATGCTGAGTATTCCTCAGAGGCTTGATAAGCGGGTGGAGGGGGGTGGGCTGCTGTTGCTACAGTTATCAGTCCTTGGGTTTTCTGAGTAGCTTTATGGTAGACAAACCTTCCAGACGTGACTTTCTATTGGCTGCTCACGGATAGGTCTTTGAAATTGTTTAGGATATGTCAGTCTGTATTTTTCCAGTTGAAACGGTACAGTACCAGTAATCAGAAATACAGTGTTGGAAGGGGAGGAAATGAGATACATATTAAATGCCAGTTTCTAAAACTATTTGATAGCTGGTAGTACAATTACTATTAAAAGACAGGAAAGAGGCATGGTTACGATATTCAAGTGGATGCTTACCATGTGCTAAACACTGCAGGAAGATAAAGACAGGAAGAGGAATGTGGCACCCTATTGGGCAAGACGGGAGCACAGCTGTGACTTGACTTTTATGTCTGTACTTGGACTTCTTCCTGTCACCAATTTATATTCCAATTTGGGGGGATAAAATATCTTTTAATTGTTTTTCTTTTGAGACAGGATTGTATCATGTAGCCTAGGCTAGCTTCAAACTTGAAATGCTCCCAAGTACAAGGAAGGTAGACTTGTGCCATCATGCCCAGCTAAGAGGCAAACTCTCTTTTCCTCTGGCCTCCACAGTCGTACCCCATCTCTTACTCACAGAGCTCAAGGTTTCCCATTTCCCCTCTCCTTTTCAGTTTCCACTGTTTATCTCATTTCCATTTGCCTTTTGGTGCTTGTGAAACTACTATAGCTGCTTATTTCATTCAAAGCACAGAGTCTCACTATGTAGCCCTGGGTAACCTGAAGCTTGCAATGTAGAGTGGGCTAGCCTCAAACTCACAGCAATCTGCCCATTCCTCCTCAGTACTAGCATTAAAGGCTTGTAAACCACTCTCAGTTTAAGAATACATTTTTTTTTTTTTAAAGACTGTCTTACCATTATAGCTTTGGCTGCCCTGGACTCCCTATGTAGGCCAGGCAGGCCTTGAACCCACAGAACTCTGCTTTCCAAGTACAGGGATTAAAGTGTGCCACGGGGCTGGAGAGATGGCTCAGTGGTTAAGAGCATTGAGTGCTCTTTCCAGAGGATCTGAGTTCAATTCCCAGGACCCAAATGGTGATTCTCACCTGACAGCCTTACTCAGCATACACACATGCAAAATACCAACACATTAAAAAAAAAAAAAAAGTTGTGTGCCACCATACCTAGCCCCTAAAGGATACTTTTTAACCTATGCTTGGCTTGATTTCTCTTAAAAAATGTATTATTTAAAAATGAATAAACATAATGAGTTTCGTATTGTAGCTTTCAATTACTTAATGAATATAAGTATGTACACCTCCATCACAGATATTTCCTGTTGTTTTGACACAGGTTTCACTATGTAGTCCAAGTTGGTCTTGAATTTGTTACCACCTTGCTAGGTCACCTATTTCTAAGTGTGTACCACCAAGCCCAATTATAAATTATTGTCTTTTGGTGGAGCTGGGATTCAACTCAGAGCCTCACAAATGCAAGGCATGAGCTTCCCACACTGATCTAAATGCCCAGCTAATGGATATATTTTAAAGCTATTTCTCAGTTTTAATGTTGATTATGTTAAATAACTACAGCTCCTCATGGACCTCAAAAAAAAAAAATTAACAATACAGAAGAAACCCAGAGATCAAGTCTTAAAAAACAAATGCTACTGTCATTCTAGTCCTTGGAATACTTGGGCAGGGGGAATGCTCCAAATTTGAGGCCAGCCTGAGCTAGCTACATAGTGAATGCAAGGCCAGCCTAAGCTATAGAATAAAAAGTTTTAAAATACCAAAAACGAACAACCCAATAGAGCCAATGCTGCAAAGCACTGCTTTGCCCCAGCTTATACATGCTTATTTAAGTCCTGTTTGTTTCCAAAGGATTATCTTTGGGAAAGCAGGCAGTCAGGACAATGCCAACAGGATAAGCTTACGGTGTGGGGAAAAAGAGGGAAAGGAGAGGGACCTGAAAAAGAAGTGACACTTTGGGCTACGGCCTCCTTTGGCCTGAGGATACCAAATTAGAATAGGAGGCAGTGTAGAAGACCAGTGTCCCTACATGTTTTCACAGGCCCGGTTGTAGCTTGGCTCATAGACTCATGAATCTTCTTTTCAAATCACTTTTTTTTTTCTTGTCCTGAGAGGTTAAGAGGTATGTATCGACAGCCTCCAAAAGCCACAGAGAAACCCTGTCTCAAAAAACAAAAAAACAAAACAAAACAAAAACAAAACAAAAAAGAAGAGGAGGTATGTATCACTTGCTTTTGTATTGGTTTGGCAGCTTTTTTTTTTTTTTTTTTACCGTCTTCTTTATTGTGGAGATGTTAATGGACTCGGGAGTCCTCCAAAGTTCATCATCCAGCCACTTCCCCTCCCCAGACAGGGCCTCTCTGTGCAGCCCTGGGTGTCTTCCATCTGCCTGCCTCTGCCTCCCGAGGGCTGGGACTAAAGGCGTGCTCCAGCCGCAGAGTATTAACACTGTGGTCTGGTGAGGTGCTCTGCTGTCATCCGCTGCTGCATGAGATTTTCTCTAACGCACACACATGTGGCGGCTGCTTCCACTAGCCCAGCTGCCTTATGGAAGGGCACACTTTGCTTTTGGGTTTTGTTTTTTGTTTGAGGTAGGGTCTCAATATGTAGAACTTGCTATGTAGACTGAGCTGGCCCTGAACTCATAGCCAGTTACCTTCCTCTGCCTCCTATATGCTGGGACTAAAGGCCTGGGACACCTGCTTTCTCTCTAATTTTTTTTTTTTTCTGAGACGTGATTGTCTATGTAGTTCAGGCTGGCCTCAATCTCAGTATGTAGCCCATGCTGGTGCTGAACTCTTCCATCTTGCCTCAGACTCCTAGAAGTAGGACTGTAGGTATATGCCACCATGGCCAGCTAACACACTGGCACTTCACAACTCCTGAGTAGACAGCCATTTCAGAAGTTTCAATCCATCGTGTAGGGAGGATGCAATGGAGACTGATGTCATGGTAGACAGGAAGCATCCCAGAGCCTGGCCGGACCCCTTGACAGTATACACTAATACAAACAGCAGTCCATGCCGCCACCCGCACCCATGCAAGGGCTTTGTCTGTGCTTTCTCCACTTCCCTGATGCTCTCGTCACAAGCCACTCTTCACTCTTCATTGTGTGAACAGCCTTTCAGGTCAGTGTTTCTAAAGATCCTGCCACACTTTTGTTCTCATTCTATACACTTTCATGAGTCAATCTATTTCCATGTTAAAAAACAACAACAACAACAACAACAAAAATACCCCAAACAAAACACAACACCATGCTGTTCTGGGCAGTGGTGGTACATGCCGTTAATCTTTGTACTAGGGATGTAGAGGCAGGAGGATCTCCCAAGTTTGAAGCCAGCCTGGTCTACAAAGTGAGTTCCAGGACAGCCAGGGCGACTCAGAGAAACCCTGTCTTGAAAAACCCAAAACCAACCAACCAACCAACCAACCAACCAACCAACCAACCAACCAACCCCCCAAAAAAACAAAAACAACAACAACAAAAAAACCCCAAAAAACAAAAAAACAGAACCAACCGAACAAAAGCCAAAAAGCTATGCTGTGAGACTCAAATCGTTATTTCTAAATGACTTCTCTTTTGGGCTTAAGAACCCACGCTAACCCACAAGTAGATATATCCATTTAGATACTTGCTTTTCTTCCCCAAGCTTATTCATCCTTCTACTACCACAGACCTATCAGCAAGTCAAACGCTGGGCCTTCAGTTCTCATACTCTTCATCAGCCCCTAAACCCAATTACCAAGCCCTGCGCTTCTGCTTTTAAATTGGTCTATTTTTCACTCACGTCATCATCAGCAATCTAGCTCCAGTGAAATACTGGAATAGCTTCCTAAGTAGCGTTCTTACCACTCACTGTCCTTACTATAATTCCAAAGGTTGTTCGAAAGGGGCTGGCTCTTACACCAGCAGCTTAAGCTTGGGCTTTAAAATAGACATCTGGTCAACTAAAGACATTCCTTCTACTCTCAAGAGTTGATTTCTGAGGACCTATGATCTGCCCTCTTCAATAAATAAATAAATGAAGGAGGAGGGAGACAGAGAAGAGTTCAGGACCCTGTGGTAGAGCATTTGAGTTTAACCCCCAGCACAGCAAACACACACTGCAGTGGGGGAACAGCAAGGCGAACCCTGCATCCTCCACAGGACAAGCCGGAGCTGCTGGTCTAAGAGGTCACAGTTGCTTCACCCACAGTGCTTCCAAGTCCAGTTTCCAAGTCCTGCTACTGCTAAGAGGAACGGCACATAGGCAATTTGTTTCCATTTGCCTTTTTGAAAAGCCTGTTTAACGCTTCTGTTTTATTTCTGCCATCCAGCGTCAACCTTAGAGCAAGTGAAGACATTTAAGAGTAAAACAGATTACAATCTACTGGGAAGGAAATAGAAAAGGTTACTGTATGGCATCAAAAATAAAAGGGGAAAAAGGGCTATAACACCTGGAGAAGACATTCAGCTATGAGTTTTTTTTTTTGGCAACTAAGACAAAAATGAAGCACATCAAATTACAGACTTTTCATTTTCTGACAGAAAAAAAAAAGCATATAATTTCATTTACAGAGACAAACCTTTCCTGGAACTAATTAATGTAAGCTATAACTCATAAGGAGGTTTTCTTTCTTTTGTCTAAATGGGACTAAGTTGATTTGACTTTTTTTAATGAAAAAATGGATTTACTCTTAACTTCAACAGTATGTAAGCTGTAAGCATGATAGGTTTGCTTCACTTTTACCGTACTCAGTTTCATCTGCACCAATAGGACCATCGACAGCTGCCTGTGGACTGCAGACACAGAGAATACACACAGCAGAGCTTACACTACCTGTGGACTGTCAGACACAGAATATACAAGGCAGAGCTTACACTACCCGTGTACTGCAGCACAGACTCATACACAGAATATATGCGGCAGTGCTTACACTGGGCTTTGTGTTGATCACCATCAAAACTGAGAGCATGACAAATTTTGTCTTGGTAGAAGACATTATCTGAGATACTTTGTCTTTTACTGCACTTCAGTTTCACTAACAGGAACAAAACGTCATACTATTTCATACTTCATACAAGAACAAAAACTTGGGGAACACAGGATGAAAAGGTGTGGCCTGGCACCCAATCTCCATTCACACCTATAGTTTCTGTAAAGAACCCGAGACTAAAAATCACCTACCTACCAAAACCACTGCTAATCGCAATACACACAACTGTTGATGGATGTCTATATTAAAAATTTCTGATTAATTTTTGGTTAGTATTTTTTGTACAGTTTCAACCCAATATATTTAACCCAGGTTGAGTATATAGTCTGAAAAGGCAATTACAACTTGTTACTTTCATTTTTCTCTCTATATACCATTTCTTCACATTTTTTGTTTTTGTTTTTCCAGACACGGTTACTCTGGGTAGCCTTGGCTGTCCTGGAACTCCCTCTCTATCTGCCTGCCTCTGTCTCCTGGGTGCTGGGATCTAGGTGTGTGTCACTACGCCTTGCCCAGTATACATTTTTATAACACTAACTCAGAAAATGGAAACTTTGAATGGTTAGACTCCAAATGTTTTAGAGATGACAATTTGGAACTGCCCACTTGGTGCCTTTTCATTTAGTAGCAGCTCTAACTCACGTCACAAACATGTAGAGCCACACGGGAACTCAGTGGTCTGCCTAGAAGGTAGAGCTGGAGCCCCAACTCAGAGCAGGATCTCAGGAACTTTAAAGTGTTCATTTGTTAAATCTGAATCACTAATTTAAGCTTTTGGGATTTAGCAGATTAAAACTAATGATTTACATTAAATGATATGCCCAGGGTCTTGAAATAGTATAAAGCCAGTTTTGGGTGCCTTTAGTCAGGTTTGTCACCGTGACAAAGTGCCTGAGAAGACAACTGATGGGAGGATGGATTATTTTGGTTCTCAGCTTTTTAGTTATTATTTGGACTCATGAATAATGTGACTTCAGTTTGATGTACAAAATGTAGGAATAGCTGCTTCTATAATTTTCAAGTGTAGCATAACCCTTTAGAATTAAATGAGACTTGTCATTCTGAAAAGAAAGTCTTACACAGTTTTGTGACGGGACAGAAACCTTGGTTATGATCTCTTAAATATTCAGATTTAAAGACATACACTGAATAAGTCAGGCTTCCACAGTGAAGAGACAGTTGCTGGAAGGCACAATTCTAGGACATGAGTGATGGCTGTACTGATGGAGACGGGCTACAGTGACAGGCAGAAGAATGAATGAGTATCTGCACAGAACCTTGGCCCAGCTCTGCCACCTGCTCCTGATGGCCTTGTTCACCTCCTCCATGCTATCTCTAAATTGTAGTCCAAAGGTTTGCGATACTGCTCAGCTGCAAGCTCACCTAACACAGAAGTCCCCAGTCTGGTCTGAGTAGCGTAATAATGGGATGGTACACATACCTTGAAATCCTAACACTTGGTAGGTGGAGGCAGGGGGATCACAAGTTCAAGGTCTGGCTACATAGTGAGTTTGAGGCTCACCTGGAGTACATGAGCTTGTATTAAAATGCAAGGGAAAGAAAAATCAATTCAGGACTACCTTCTTGTCTGCTCCTTGCTGTTTTAGTCAGTTTCACCATTTAGCCAAGCCTCCACCTCAGTGTAGAGAGAGCTGCACCAAGGCCAGCATTGCCATGATTGCCCTGTTTGATTCTTCTATCCATCATATAAAGGCCTGCCTCAAAGTCTAGAGTGCTGCCTCAAGGCCAGCATTGCCAAGATTGCCCCACTTGACTCTTCTATCCATCTTAGAAGATGATATTAAAGATACCTGTAAGAGAACTTACTCCCAAACCATTACTTTTCTGTTTGAATGAATGTGTATATGTGTGCCTCCTTGACTGTATGTGTACCTTATACATGCCGTGGCCCACAGGGGCCAGAGGATGTTGAAACTCTTAGAAACATGCTTCAGGCAGCTGTGAGCTGGCCCAGTGGGTCCAAGAAGCATGTACCAAACTGTCTCTCCAGTCCTTTCCCTATTTTAGTGAAGACAACCTTCCAACCCCCCCAGCACCACTTCTAAAACATGCACCTTTGAACTGTTTCCAGCAGCAGTTCCCAGGTTAATCTCTCTCAACAATATTCTTCCAGTGATTCCTTCCCAAGGCAGTTGACAGCCTTTTTCCAGACCAGAAAACAACTTTAAATAGTCTCATAAATCAGTGATTTCTTTTGAAACTTTCTATTTTAGAAAAGTAAAGTAATAGAAGTATGGCTGGAAAGAAGCAATGATTAAGACAGTACACTGAAAAATGCTTTAGAGCAAAACATCACACTTAGCAATATCAACTGTTGGTGAGGATGATACACAGCTACCGGCAATCTTATCATATAAAGTACAAAAGGACACTTACCCTGGAAACATTTGGCAGTTTCTTACCAACATAGGCTAACCCTGAAAACCAGCATTTGTGCTCTAATGTGTACCCAAGAGAAAAAGGGGCCAAGTTTTGCATAAATACTTGCATACAACTTTCTAGAGTGGTTTTATCAATACATTTGATAATATATCTTAAAATGAAACAAGTAAACAACAATAAAAATTATAAGCAGTTACAAAATCATAACTAGTATATCACATTATATATTAATATAAGAATAAATTAAAAAACTAAATGTGCCATAGCATGACCCAAATAGCTATCAACTATGGATTAGTGATCCATGCTTCAGCCATGTGTGTGACATACATACTCAGTTAAGTGAAAAAAGTCAGGTGCAAAAGGCTACATGTTGCTAATTTAATTTATATAACTTTGTATAAAAGTTGAAACCACAGGTAAAGAAAATAGGTAAGTTGACATTAAGGAACAGGACTGGGGGAGAGGGGAAAGAAAGTTGCCTTAAAGGGGTCATGAGGGAGTTTTTGGGGTGTTGAGACTACCTTACATATGGATGGGGGGAGTAATAATAACTACGCATACTTGCCAAAGGAAACAAGACAGATTAATTTCCCCAAAGTTAAATCACTCTCTCTCTCTCATATATATCTCTCAGGCTAACCTCAAACTTACTATATGTAGCCAACCTTCAATTTCTGACCTTTTTGCTTCAGTTGGCTGAGGACTAAAATGATAGGTGCTCAGCTTTATTTGGTATTGGGATGAAACCCAAGACATTTGTGCATGCAGGCAAGCAGGCTAGCAGCTGAGCTACATACATGCCTCTGTTTATATTTTCTAATAAATATGATTTAAACCACAACATAATCAGCTAGCACAAACTGGAATGAATGAGTTTAAAAGGAGAGGAAGGGAGAGAGGTAGCAGGGAAGGGAGAAAGAATACAAAATTAGGTGGGTAGAGGGGTGGTGAGGATCTGAGGGAAGGGGATGAATGTTATCAAAATACACTGTATGAAATGTTTTATAAAAAGTTTACAAATTAAAAGATTAAATTTTCAAAGAACTAGAAACATTTGGTGAGCAACAATGAAAAAGTATAAAGAACCTTACAACTCTGCACAGGGTGGTGCAGACCTGTAATCCTAGTACTTGGGAGCTGCAGATAGGAGGGTCACAGAGGCCAGCCTCTGGCTCATGATACGCCCCACCCCAAAAGCACTTCAACTTTAAAGCTCAGTAGACACGCTGCATAAGAGGGATAGGTAAGACAGAGGCACATGAAAGAAACTGAATGTCTAATGGCAGAAAGAAACAAAGCAGGTAGTGGTTACGTCATGTGAAGATCAGTGACTGAGATATAAGAAAGGCATTCCAGAAATGAGTCTTATCTCTAAAAGTAAAGCACCTCACAGATCAAGTGTTATAAAAATGGACAGATCATAGTGAGCCACAAACAGAAATCACTGATGAGCACAGGGACAGGACACCAGGTCCAGTCATCTTATCACAAACATTGATTTGGAAAATGCTCAAGAGGTGACAAATTATGACAAGGCAGGAAAAGTACCTCACGGTGATTTAGAAGCTGCTCCAAATCCAAGGCCATCTGGTTCTTCGTCTGCAGCAGGGCTGACTTTTCCTTATTTAAATTGCTGTTAAAAACCCAAGTTTTAAAAAGTGACCATATTGTGTGAGTTTAGTTAAGAGACAGTAAATAAAAAAAACAAACATAAATTTGATGGTTTGAACTAAAGATAAATGGGATTTGTAGTTGGAAAACAGCAGAGCAGACACTGTAATGCTACTTGAATGAGTGGCTGGGTTATTGTACAAGAGGAGTTTTCGACAATGTGACTACCCTGCCTGCCTTGGGCACACAATCAGTGTTTTCCTGACTGCTCACCCCTGTAAAAAGGAGGAACAACAGGAAGGATATATACATGGACATATTAAGACACAAGATATTACAAGTCAATTTGAAGCATTTACCCCTAGAACTTACAGCAGTATTTTTAATTAGTCACATTGTAAATTAGGAAGTACATAATTTAGATAAATCAGTCTCCTGTAAACTTTGCAAAATAATTTTGTCTCCAAATTTTTAGTTTGGTATTAGTTTGGTATTTAGTTTGGTATTAGTTTGGTATTAATTAGTTTGGTATTTAGTTTGGTATTAGTTTGGTATTCGGAATTTCTATGTCTACATTGTGATTTTATCACTGGTAAGTTCTGCTTTATGACAGAGTCCACTGTAAGGTCATATTAATATTCTAAGAAATAATTGTGGACAGCTTTACCTTATCTGCAATTTTACTATTTCATGTACAGGTATTAATGGGAAGATGAAATAGTCTATTATAATGTCATTTGTAAAAAAAGAAAATCTATGTGACCAGCTCTGAGAATTGAGAAAAGCAGTAATAAGTCAAAATAGCACAGTTTCTCAATGTTGACAAAAAATCTGTAAGGGCAGAGTTAATGAGAAGCATTACTGCAAGACATCTTCAAGTTATTTTTAACAAAAAGTTACCCATTATAAGAATACTAGAGGATGTTTTGAACTTAAATGTAATGAGCATTCTGGAAGAACGGGCAAGTCCAAGGACTTAAAAGGAAAAGTTCCCAGCTCCTCCCCATGAAATCAGCTTCCCCATGAGCGCTGTCCTGAGGACGGCGTGCAGTTCTGAGTGTGTCCTACTGTGCCACTCACTCAGCTGGGCAGGGTGAAGCAGAACCGGGTTTTCACATCTGTAAAAGTGTAAACTCCTCATGTATGCCAAAGGGATATGGGAATTACCTAGTGAATGATTACATAAAGCGCTGAACACATAAAACTCTACATAAGTGCTGCACACTATTACTAACTTAGATGAAAAACAGGCATCAGAGGAAAACAGTAATTAAATGCCAATAAAGGCAAGCAGCTCAGCAGAAAAACAAACTGACATGCAGAGGTAGGCGCCAGGGATCCTACTAAGCTGAGCAGTTGAAAAGAACAAAATGGTGTCCAGGACAGAGTGCCCTGTTCCGCCAGGCTCCGAGGCATGGTACGCATCAGGTGTTTCAGAAATGCTCAAATTCCAAGCGATTTGTATTTTATCTGGGGATACACACTCCTCGAAATGAAAGTACAGACTGGTAAACACAACTAGGTCTTCTCAAGGAGTGTTTCCATTCATATGTAAGTGCATACACAGACAATGCATAAACACTTGCCTTTGTGCAGTGCACACTCTGTCTCTGTCTCTCTCTCTGTCTCTGTCTCCACTCACTCACTCACTCACTCACTCACTCACTCACTCTCACTCACTCTCCCTTTCTGTCCCAAACACACCAGCAAGTCCATTAAATAAAATACAGTGCAATGGGAATGGAATGTTGAAGTAATTAAAGGATTCTGACCGGATATTCTCTAGAAAGGCTTTGTATCTAGTATTTAACTTTTCAAGAATAAAGCAAGTTTTCCACAATTAAACAGCAAAGCAGCCTCACACTATGGAATCCACGCTGGGTGGACAACACTGCATAACTGTGTCGCCTCTTAAACACAGCAGCTTATCAGAGGCAGTATGGATGCTTCAGGCACATCTCTCTGACTGGAAAATCTGGGCTAGACTTTCTAAGCCTTAGTCTTTGCTATAGCATATCTAAGTCACAAGGGACACTACTTTTAGCATGGACATTTCGAAAACTCCACAATGATCATTAAATTCACTGTCCTGATAGTAGGTCCTTTCTCAGTAGAAATTCAGTCTTCATAAGACATAGTTCAGAACAGTGCAATCTTACTTTTAAAAAATATAAACCTTCCATGTGTGACTCATAAAATTGGAAAACAAACTTGCCCTGAGCACTTCTATCTTGAATGTTATATTACACCCATAATTGTTCAATTCACTGTTAATTATTACTTAGAAATTTATGTTTATGGCTCTATTTCACCTGCTATAGGAAAACATATTCCTGATATATTGTACCTTAACTTCCTGGATCAATATACTCTGGTTTCACCTTGTAAGAGAAGTTGACAATGTAGTCTTTTCTAACTACTAGTGAAGAATAAACTGAGAGCCAATAGCAGGGAAAGAAAACTTATGCTAATTATTCTCTTTTCACGCTCCCCTCAGATCCAAAGTAGAGATCACACTGGATTTTCCAGACTGACTGTCTCCTGTGGCGTGGTAGAGAGTTAACGTACTACTTTTAGACTAGATTACTACTTTAATGACGGGGAATTCAAAGCAGTTACTAGCAACATCTTACTGTGAGCTTTCCAACAGCTTCTGATGATTTTATTTCAGTACATATTTATTCTAACCTTTCTGGTTACCAAGTGCACTGCATAGGTAGATCTGGCCTTTGGCACAGCAGTGGAATTTTTTATTTGAATAAACTGTATAAACATTTAAACTTGCAAGGGTTAATGGTAGTACAACAGCATTGTTTAACTTTAAAAGAAAGTAGTAAATTTCCTCAGTTCTTTTGTTGTTAAGCTAGGTCTCATGTACCTCAGGCTGGCCTTGGAACTAACTCCTACATAGCTGAGCATGAGCATAAGCTTAAACTCGTTAATTAGTTATGTGTGGGGGGTGCATGTATATTCTGGGGGTCAGTGTACATGACTATGTAGAAGCCATAGGAAGATACAAGGTTTTGTCTTCTAATGTTCTGCCTATTCCCTTGGGATGGTCTTTTACCCAATCTGGAGCAGGCAGTCAGCCCGCAAGGCCCAGCGATCCTCTTTCTGTATTACAGGTGTGTGTGGCCACGTCTAGCTTTTCAGTTGTTTTTACATGGGCGCTGGGATCTGAATCAAATCTCCGTGTTTGCACAGAGCCATCTCTCTAGCCCTGTAGCTGGCTTTTTAATGCTGTCAGCATACCTTACCATTCATACATGGACAGAGGCAGAGCTTGGGGCAGAGTTTCTAATTCCACTACTTTGGAATTACACTACCTTCATTTTTCACAACAGATGACATCTGGTTCATCTGGAAGCATGGCATCACATCCCATCAAATAGTAGTTCAGAATCTATTTAAATATATTATGAGCTTCTGAAACACGAATTTGATAAACTAAGCATGGTGGTGCACACACCTTCAATCCCAGAATCAGGAAGCAAAGGCAGCTAGATCTATGAGCTCAAGGGAATCGGGTTTAAGGTTCCAAGACAGCCTGAGACCCTGCTTCAAATATATATGCTGATAGCTAATTCCACATTGACTTATGATTACTGTTGCCAGGAGTTTTACTTTTGATTCAAATTCAACATCCTGAGAGATATTATTTCTCATTTTTAAAATTATCAGCACACGAATTTGTCAAGAGTTAGATGAATACCAATAAAGGCAATTGCTTATGATGTTTAGGCATTATGCTATACATATTAAATTGTAAATTAATTCTCAGACAGCCGTGTGAATTAGGTACATTAATACCACCTGCACAGATAAAGAGGCTGGTTGTGTAGTTCAATACCATTAGCCCATGTGACAATTAAATTGAAAATTAATTTAATTTAAATAGTGATGGGGGATGCCCTTCTGTATACTGCAAATATATGTTTCTCTTATTGGTTGATGAATAAAGCTGTTTCAGACAATGGACAGGCAGGATTCGGCCAGGTGGGAAATCCAAACAAGGATAGAGAAAGATAGTAGGCAGAGTCAGGGAGACTCCATGTAGCTGGGGAAGGTAGGATGCCTTACGGGTATATTCTGTTAAGCCAAGACTACATGGAGATACACAGATTAATAGAAATGGGTTAACAATTAAGAGACAGCTAGCCAATAAGAAGCCTGAGCTATCAGCCAAACAGTTTATAATTAATCTGAGCCCCTGTGTGTTTATATGGGACTAAACGGCTGCAGGCCTGGGCAGGACAGAAGCTTCCCTCTACAAAACAGAACTAAGAAATTTGCTCCTGAGTAACATGTGCGAAGTAGCTATCATACTGGATAGTGCAGATTTGGAAATTTTGTTACAGAACATTTGACAAAATACTAGTGAGCTTTACTAATTTGCCCCAATTCAAAGCGAAGTCCTGGGCTGGATTATAACTCATGTAACTTATTTACAGAGTCAGCATGCCATCTCCCTCAACTTTTGAAGAAGGGGCCTTCCTTTTACTATTTTTTAATTCTGTGTGGGGTATGTGAACCTGTGAGTGCAGGCACCTGCAGAGACTACACGAGAGTGTAGGATCTCCTAGAGCTGGAGCAGAGGCAGCTGGCCGCTACCCTGCTTGGGTGCTGGGAACTAAACGCGCTTGTGTTCTCTGTAAGAGCAACACTTATTTTCAGCTACCAAGTCCTCTCTCCAGCTGTCCAGTGAACCCTTATGACTTTTTATTCTTGTAAAACAAGAAGTTCATTACTTCATTTAATACGGAGTATTTTAAGTGAGAAAAAGTATCATCCTATATATATCTGCCACCCAGCGTCAGTATTTATTAGCTCAAAGCCTTACATTAATAAAGATTCTACTCTCTATTCCACTTTTCTTTGCTATAGTATTTAGAGAGAAGTTATCCCTCATCCAGGCAGAACATAGGGAGGCAGTGTAACCTAATGGCTAAGACTACAGAATGACCAAGTAGGGAGACATGGAATCAAATTTTGGTTCTACTGCCAAACCATGCGTTCTAAGAGGACAAGCTGCTTACTTTTTCAAGGAGTGAATTTATTTATATAATCTTTTATAACTGCTACACTGTATTTTTTCTGTGTTAAATATTCTGGCCACTTTAATTTTTTACTTAATTAACATTTTTTTCATTCATTTTTACATACCAACTACAGTTTCTCCTTCTTCCCCTACTTTCCTATCCACATCCACTCCTCCTGTGTCCATTCAGAAAGGGACAGGCCTCCCATGGGCTTGAACAAAGCATGGCACATCAAGTTGAGGCAGGACCCAGCTCCTCCCCCTTCATCAAGGCTGGGTGATCCAGCATGGGGAACAGGTTCCCAAAAGCCACTTTAATTCTTAACAGAGTAAGTATTTAAGAATTATTTCAAGGCAAATGTAAAAGAGGTATTTTCTCCAGGTTTTTATATTATGTCCTTTCTCCAAGTTTATAAAAGTAAAATGATAGTATTATAAAAATTTCTACTATAATAACTATATGACAAGAAAAAGTCCCATCTGAAATTTCTTCCTTGGTTTCCCTAAAATTAACTCCATGGGTAGTAGATGATGAAATACATAATTTTTTGTTGCAACATGTAATTATAGTAAAACCAATTAATTGAGTCAATTTGTTAGTAATAACATAAAAGAAATATTTTAAACTTTATGGTAAGTTTAGAAATAAACTTTTATTTATTGTGATGTTTAGTATACATAGCTGACTTTATTTTATCATAACACCAAAAAATTAAAAGCAAGAATAAAGTTCTGGGAGAATAATTTTAGTGTGGTAGGAATGGCAAGAGATGAAGATTTGTATTGAAAACACTCATACTGCAGAATTGAGCATGATAGCTCAATTTTCTGTTGTACATCTTAGGAAACAGTTTCTAATTTTCTGTTGTACATCTTAGGAAACAGTTTCTAATTTTCTGTTGTACATCTTAGGAAACAGTTTCTAATTTTCTGTTGTTTCACACTTATGGTGGTTTAATGATTATTCAGAAACTTAAAATTTTATATGAATCTTAAATTTAATAACTAAGCTAAACAACCAATTACTTATGAGTGAAAACATTATCCTCAATGTGTAGCATCCTTTTTTTTTTCCCGGTTTAAAAAACTAAAAATGGGTACCAGCAAGAGGGCAAATGGGTTCAGCAGGTAAGGCTGCTTGCTGCCAGGCATCACACACACACACACACACACACACACACACACACACACACACACACACACAAAACCAAAAACTTTAGACTCATAAAGCAATAGGTTAACAAATGTGAATGACATATCTTGGGTGAGGAGGTGCCTTTAATCCCAGCACTTGGGAGGCAGAGGCAGTCGGATCTCTGAGTTTGAGGCCAGACAGGTCTACAGAACAATTTCAGGTCAGCCACAGCTACAGAGAAACCCTGTTGAAAACAGAAAGGGAGGAAGAAAGGAAGGAAGGGAGGAGAGAAGGAAGGTAGGAGAAAGAGTGACTAATAAATGAAGCTAATCTTTTGAATGAAGGTGTGTTTTTTTTTTTTTTAACACAGATCCAATTTTAAATAAAGGTGTTGGAAAGGAATTTATTTATTTGTTTGTTTGTTTGTTTTTCAAGACAGGGTTTCTCTATAGCTTTGAAGGTTGTCCTGGAACTCACTCTGTAGACCAGGCTGGCCTGAAACTTACAGAGATCCGCCGTGGCTGAGGTAATTCTTGGCTTGCTTAATGTAAAGGATTAGAGGCAGATAAGCCCAGAATTTTCTTGGAAAAGTCAACATAAATCTAAGTAAACGTATAAACTTGACCTGTTTAAAAAGCCATCTTGACTGTACAAATGACATGTGCTTATAGTCCTTCCTTCCTGGCTTATAGTTCAGTAAGGAATCTAGGAGGACAAGAACAAGCTGGCTCTTGGGCCCTTAGTATGGACAGCGCTTTGCTAGTGAGCATAGGACTGCATGAGCCATGCTGCATATGGAGGGTGGAGGGCAAGAGGCCATCATTGCTCTCCACCATGTTTAAGACAGAGTTTTGTTTTGTTTCAGTTGCTTCTGCCATGATAGCTGGTCCCTTAGCTTCAGGGGACCCTCCTGTCTCCATCCCCTCATCTTGCTTTACAAGCACCGGGACTATAGATGTGCACTACGGGCTCTGGTTTTCTGTGTGTCCTGGAGATTTAACTCAGGTGCTCACACACAGCAAGCACTTTACCCAGAGAGCCATCAACCCCACAGCTCCTTTCCTTGAAGTTTGAATCCTTACATCACTTAAGACTATGCTCAAGACGACATTATTTAAAATGTACAATCCAAATTAATCTACAGCAGCATGTTAACAATGTCTTTATTATCCAAATAAAAGAAGTGTAGATGTCTTACCTGATGTCTTTCTCAAGTTGACCTGTACACTTCATCAGTGAATCAATCTTGGAATCCCTTTGCCGCACAGACTCTATGAGGTATCTGTAGGGTTGCTGAGTCTGGTTCAACAGTGAATTGGCTCTGTCAAGCTAAAGAAACACAGATGACATTAAATTGAGAAATCTTAAAGTGAAACCACCCCAAATGCTTTAACGTTACAGTACATTATCCTCTTGACATGACTTTTCTAGCACTGGAGCTTGAACCCAGGGCCTCATGCCTGCACTGAGCTACACACCACATACCTCAACCTCATGCCTGCACTGAGCCACACACCACATACCCAGGGCCTCATGCCTGCACTGAGCTACATACCACATACCCAGGGCCTCATGCCTGCACTGAGCCACACACCACATACCCAGGGCCTCATGCCTGCACTGAGCTACACACCACATACCTCAACCTCATGCCTGCACTGAGCCACACACCACATACCCAGGGCCTCATGCCTGCACTGAGCTACATACCACATACCCAGGGCCTCATGCCTGCACTGAGCCACACACCATATGCAGAGTGCACTGAACTCTTTTGCACATGAAACATTCGCAAATGTTAAATAAATCTGTATACATTTGGAGGTTTAAAAAATGGCTAATCAATACAGTCATAACAAATAATAGTAAAAATGATTGTAAACAATAAAGGAAAGTGTAAAATACTAATATATATATATATATTATATATATATATATATATATATACATACATACATACATATCAATTTGGAAGGCTGGATATTTGAGCAATGTGCATACATATACACATTCATATATGTGTATACACACACACACACACAAACACACACACACACACACACACACACACACACACACACTCCCTTTTAATGAAAATTCGTGGTCAAGACCAGACTGGGGAAACCCTCAGAAACAGCTGACCTGAACATGGGGGAGCTCATGGACCCCAGACTGATAGCTGGGAAACCAGCATAGGACTGATCCAGACCCCATGAATGAGGATGTCAGTTTGGAGGTCTGGACAATCTATGGGGCCATTAGCAGTGGATCAGTATTTACCCCTAGTACATGAATGGACTTTGGGAGACCACTACACATAGTGGGATACTCTCTCAGCCTAGACACACAGGGGAGGGTCTAGGTCCTGCTCCAAATGATATGACAGACTCTGAAGATCCCCCGTGGAAGGCCTCGCCCTCCCTGGGGAGCAGGGATGGAATAGGTAGGGTGCTAGTGGGGGGCAAGGGAGGAGGGGAGGGAGAAGGAACTGGGATTGGTATGTAAAACAAGCTTATTTCTAATTTAAGTTAAAAAAAGAAAAAAAATCCAAAAAGAGATAATTCATTAGATGAAACAATCTTTAATTTAGACTTTATTTCTAAAAATATTTAACAATCATTCAGTAACTTTTTTCACATCTCCTTTAGTTTTAAAAACATAAGTCATATATATACCTGAATCATTTTATATAATTAAAAAATTTTAAAATTGTGGTTAAAATACAAAAAAGAAAACAACCCCAAACCAAAAATCCAAACCCATAAAAAGTTACCATTTAAACCATATCTCCCCCCCCCCACCCAGACAAGGTTTCTCTGGTAGGCCTGGCTCTCCTGGAACTTGCTTTATAGGCCAGGTTTGCCCTAAACTCGGAGATCAGTCTGCCTTTATCTTCCGAGTGCTGGGACTAAAGGCATGAACCACCATTTAAACCACTTTTAAGTGTGCAATTCAAAGGCATTAACTATGCTAGAAATGTTTTAGAACCATTATGCTGATCTTTTATTTCAGTGCTGGGGACTGACTCCAGGATCACATACGTGTCAACCTGACCCTCTAACTACTACGCTATGTTCCAAACTCAAAGAACTGGGTGGACTACGTTTTTCAAGACAGTCATGGTTTTGCTTAAGCACCTTGAATGGGCGATTACAGTCATAGACCACAACACTGCTTACATTTTTTTTCTTAAGTCTATTTTAAAATTTACATACTATTTTAAGCTCTATATGCAATTTGCTTTAGTATTTCAACTTTTTTGAGTGGGGCATTCCATTCATTTTATGAAAACAGTAAGAGAAGCTGGGCATAGTGTCGTATGCCTTTAATCCCAACACTTGGGAGGCAGAGGCAGGTGGTTTCTCTGTTGAGTTTCAGGACAGGCAGAACTACAGAGCTATATAGTGAAACCCTGTCCTGGAAAAACCAACCAAGCAACCAGAAAAAGTTAAGTTAATGAGATCAGCCAGTAAAGACCCTAGCAGAGAAAGGTTTGTGATTTGGGTGCAATATCGTGACTACACATGAAGGTAGACACAGAACTCCAAATCTACGCTGTGACATGTTTGTTTATGTGCACACACGCGCCACACAAATACCCTGCAAACACGAGCAAACGGTAAGTGACTAACTAGCCTCCCTGACACCAAGGGGAGAGGGAACTATGAGATGGGAGGCGGTGTGAAATGTGCAAGGGGAAGAATGAACAAATCTGGGCACAGAGACGGCTGCACAGAGTAAAAGAAGATGCTTCAACAGTGAAGAAAACTTCTTGGAGGGCAACTTTCCCCCTCTCTAGCTAGGGTTTGGGTGTGCTTTTCTTTTGTTCTGATAGTCATTCTTTAAAATCCACTGTGATGTCACTGGAATCCTACCCTACTAAATTACTTTAGAAACATTCAACTCTGTGGCCGAATGAAGTTCTACTAACCTGTATAACCAGTTTCCTTAGTCAATTATATCAAACAATTGCCTTGACTTTGTTTTCACACAACTGACCCTTGCTGAATAAACTCAACTGCCAAGTGGCTTTGTGTTTCACAGTGCAGTCTTCTACCTGTGCTGTGGGGTGGACCGGCAAAGGTGGAGGAAAGGCGGAGCAGTTACAAACTACAGTAGTAAACTCTGGTGGAGAATGAGCAGTCTAAAACTTACCAACTCTAATTGCACAAGGAGTAGCAGCTAGCCTACACACATTAATTCACTTGATTTTTCACAACAGCAACTACATGTATTGGATTTTACAACAGCAAAATGAGTCACAAGCCTTACTTCCAAGGCTTAAATGCTGGGGCTTCCCCAACACTCATAAAAACTACAGCATTACTGTTTTAAGGTTCTACTTCTTTATAAGTGTGTGTAGGATTTTAAGGCTCCCAAATATTTTTGCCCCTCTCTCCCCAATTCTGTAGGGCCATACTACCTTATAGTGCCAGATTCGTCCTCTCTCACCCCATCCTTTTTTCACTCACTGGGGAATAAGACTACAACTGTTAATAAATAGTGGTGATTTTTTTTTTATTTGTGAAAAGTTAATTGAACAGAATTTAATTCCTCTGATTAAAAAAAAAAAAGTTCCTGGCTCCAAAGTTACACAGAGAAACCCTGTCTCGACAAATCAAATTCCCCAATACTACTTTAAAGCCTTTTCCTAGTTAAAGCAATAAGTACTCAACAAGTTTCACAATTACTGGCTGCCTATTGTTAGCAAGCTTTTCCTTATAGGAAGGCGTTAGTAACTAATGACTCAGGCACCAGACAACATATGACTCAGGATTAAACCCATGACACAACAGTTTATAGGATTGTTATTCCTCCTTTGTTTCAAACACTTGTACATGATTCAGAGGAAAGTAGTACACGTTTAAAATATAATTATATTTTGCATTCAAAAACTAATACAAATTATACTGGTATTAAAAATCCAAAATTATATTATTCTCTTAAGATTTACAAATTATAAATGTGACCACATTTTGTAGTGTGCGTTTTCTTTCTTTTTTCTTTTTTTTTCTTTTTTTTCCAAGGCAAGATTTCTCTGTAGCTTTGGAAGCTGTACTGGAACTCACTCTGTAGCCTGGAACTTCTTTTTTTTTTTTTTTTTGACACAGGGTCTCTTTACATAGCCCTTCTTATCCTGGAACTCATTGCGTAGACCAGGCTGGCCTCGAATTCAGAGATCCACCTATTTCTGCCTCCCAAGTGCTTGGATTAAAGGCTTGTGTCATTAATAATTGGTCTGTGTGTTTTCTCATTAAATGTAGAATTTCCTTCTTGTGGAGTCTCTTTTTCACAGGAACTGTTTTTCCAGGAGGAAATGGGGTCCTTTCTGGCCAGAGATAGACTGTACTGTGTTCTAGTAAGTGGACTTACATACATGTGATATATGCAGAGGTGGATTACACTGGCCACTTGCATATCTTTGCATATGAAACATCTACTTGATATTAACATTATGCAAATATCTTGTGTTGTCAATCGCCTGGGAAAATGTTACAAGCCACAAGGCGTCTCTCCTGACCAAACTAAATCAAATCCAATAGGGCTCTGATTTTGATATGCAGCCAGACCTGGAGAATGAACAGCTACCATAATCTAGGACTTGTTTTAGGCAACTTCAACCAACTATTTTCGTGGATAAATCATCTTATACTCTGAACTGAGCATGTGTCGTCCCCCCCACCCCCCCAGTTAAAGACAATCTCATTTCATATGTTAATAACTTCATCTCCAAGAGGTTGAAGATTTCCTTAGGATCTGGGAGGAAAGGTGAAAGTGTCCCATCAGGTGCGCCCTGTTGGTTGCTGGTAGGTAGGTCTGGAGTCTCAGGGGTCAGACCTTGTAGACAGGTTTGTAGTGAGACAAGTGGGCTTTAGAACAGCATCTGTCACTAATGCTTCTGCAAGTTTCCCAGGACTTTAATAAGTATCTGCTAAGTGATTATCAGTCATGCTTCTGGTCTTGAGATTTATTTATTTATTTTTTTTTAAATTTCTGAGATATTCTCTATGTATAGCCCAGGGTAGCCTTGAATTTTCCATGTTCCTGACCCTACCTCCCAAGTGTTGGATTATAAGTCAGCACTACCTGGAATGTCTAGCCCCAAGTTTCAAAATGTTGGTATGAAGGAGAAAGTCACAATGGAAAGATGTTAAAATATGTGAATAGCCAGCATGGAAAAGATATTTAGACTTACTGAAGTAAACAAGATTGTAAAGTGTTAGCCATTCAAAGTGTGGTCCTGCACCATTTCTATTAGGACTTGTTTAGGATTCTGAAGGCATCATTCTACATCCCTGTGATCAGAGTCTGAGGGCATGATTTAGAAACTGTATTTTATAAGAACCTTGGATGATTCTTATGCACATTACTGTTTGTCTGTTTCAGGTGGGGTCTCCCTCTATATAGGCTAGCCTAGATCTCACAGCTTAGCTATACTGGTTTTGAGCTCATAGTGATCGGTGCCTGACTTAGAATCTCAAACCCTGAGATTACAGGTGGGAACAAACTTTATTAATGTTTTAAAATCACTGTGGGGCTATGAGAGTGCAGAAAAGGGCAAAGATGAGAGGTAGAAGTAGTTAAAGAAGGCTCAGTAAACAAAAAGAGCAGGATGACCTGAGCTTGATCCACAGAACCTACATAGTAAAAGGAAAGGACAGATTCCTGATAGTTGTCCTTTGATCACCACACATCTCAGCACATAGACAGACAGACACAGACACAGACACACACACGTATGGTAGAAGAAGATGGATACTTACTAAGTGATGTAAGACCCACCTGAGTTACAAAGTCAGTTATAATAAGTAGTCTCTTTGGAAAGCAAAATGAAATGATTTCTAGATTATCTACAAGGTCAGGTCTCAGGTACATCAAATTTGATGGATACTGAGAACACTGGTGATTAGGAAAGTTACTAGTGACTCTGAGGATAGGGCATAACTGATGGAGGACAAAAATATAATGTTAATATAGTAAATGTATTTGAAGGGAGAATAAAGAAGATACTGAAAAGCCTTTGGCAAAAGGGTTTGGCGAAGATCAGCTCAGATGATGGATGCAGCTAGAGTAAAACAAGTAGACACATGACCTAATTGGTTTTGGGAAGCTGATGTTATCCGAGACGTGACGAGGGAGGTGGGACAGATACGGAGGTAAACACGCTGGGCAGCAGGAGGCAGGGCCAGTGGATACTCACCAACATCAATTTGCAATGCTCCACGCTGCTGTGAAAACAACAGAGCTCCTTAGCAAGTTTCCAGCACATTTTCATAAGGCTAGAAGGCTTCTCGCTTTCTTCTGTTAAATCTTTGTAGAACATCTACTATGTTCTACTATACATGCTCCTGGCAGCAACACACTGGAGCATGCTAGTTAGTGAGCTTCAGTGCTCAGGTGCTTGAGGAGGTTCAAGGCTCAACACAGAAACAGTGAGCCAGAAGGGGCTCGAGAAACTGGAAAAATACAGAGTATTTATTTATGATACCGTGCCTTGCAGAGTCCAAAGTACACATGTAATCAGAACGAAAGGCCAGGGAGAGTGGAGAGAAGAATTTTAACTTCAATTGCTAGAAATTTCCTTCTCTTTCAAAGTTCTTCCTGAGAAATTCATGTTTAGAGTCTTAAAAGAATTTTAAATTATTTCTTATATGTATACCACATGCATGCTGTATGTCTGTAGAGGTCAGAAGAGGGATGAAGTCCCCTGGAACTGGAGTTACAGATGATTGTGAACCATTATGTAGGTGCTGGGAATTGAACCTGGATCTTCGGCAAGAGTAACAAGTGCTCTCCATTTCTCTAGCCCCAAGAAGCTTGTTTTTAAAATGGCTCAACTGTATAGCAATTTCAGATTTGGGTGTGAGTATGTGCAGAATCTGCATACTGCTTTGCAAATGGCTCTTAGCATATTGCCTTCAATTTAAGATAACTGATATTTTTCAAGAATGGACCATAATTGCCAGGTGGCGGAGATGGCAGTGCATGTCGGTAATCCCAGCACTTGAGAGGCAGGCGGACCTCTGTGAGTTTGAGGCTAGCCTGGTCTACAAAGTGAGTTCCAGGACAGCTAGGGCTGTTACACAGAGAAACCCCATTTGGAAAAACAAAAACAAAAAACCCCCAAACAAACAAAAAAAAAAGGACCATAATCAAGATTTCAGTTTTGGCATTGCTATTGTCTTTATTTAAAAACAACTGTCTTGCTATATATTCCAGGCATCCTTTGAACATATAGTTTTCCTGTCTTAGCCTCGGGGGCTGGGATTGTAGGCACGAACCACCATACCAGCTTGAAGACTTCTTGGTTTAAGCATTTCACAAGGTTTGAGACAGACCAGCTACTGCAGTAATGGTGAATGTTTTGTCCTTAAAGTACATTAACCACTCACGTGGAAGATAAGTACATGTGTTGTTCTTTAATAATTATTTTAAGGCAGGGTAACCCAGGCTGGCCTCAAACTCAGGATGTAGCTGAGGATAGTCTTGAACTCCTCATTGTCTTGCTGCCATCCACAAGTGCTGGGATTACAGGCAGATGCTACCATGCCCTGTTTATGGGGTGCTGAGGATCAAAGACAGGAACTGGTGCCTGTGAAGCAAGTATGCTATGCTCTGAGCCCCATGTCCAGCTCTGCCCATCAACAGAGCAAGCGTTACTTTCTATAAAGTTTCACAGTAGAAGAGCCTCAAAACACAAGAGCTACGGTAACAATGGTAATGATTATGTAACCTTGATAAAAGCTGCTTCTGGTGCTGTGTCACAATTCCTGGGAACTGTGTTTTTCCTGACACCCTCTTTATTTCACAAATTCTTCTTCAAAGCTTGTCATGAGTCACCCATTTCATAGAGCACTCAGATCTAGTTACATGACATCCCGAATGCCAGCTCCATGAGGATGAAGTGCCACATGCAATATAGTCAGACAGAGAAAACGAGTTTCTAAGTTCCTTCCCAGGACAAAAGCGGAAGCTCTTAATCTTGTTAAGATGGTCAGTTAGAATTTCTCTGGAAAAGTTGCTTTCCATATGCATTCAGAGAAAGTGGCAGCAAGGATTGTCAAAACCACAAGTGACAGAAATTGGCCATGAGTCACTGAACCCCTGGCCCCATCATCCTCTCTGCCCTCTTCTTCTGTCTCTCAGTTTCCTTCTCTCCCTGCCTCCACCTACCTCTCTGTTACTTTCTTATATAGTCTTACCTAGACTGCTTAAAATTTGTGGCCCTAGGAGGCCTGCTCCTTTCTGACAGGAAATGGAGGAGGAGTGGATCTGGGGGAGACAGAGGCTGTAGCAGTACTGCAAAGAGCGGAGGGAGCAGAAACTGTGGTTGGAATGTGCGGTGGAGGGATAAAAAGAAATAGGGTATGGAAATGGACAGAGAATTCGCAATAAAAGACATACAGATGGCTAACATTTACCTTCCTTAGCCATCAGGAAAACACAGACTAAGACTACTTTGAGATCCACACTTAGCACTGTAGCAGTGGGATTCTATGTCACTCCATGAAGGAAACAGATGTCAACATACGCTGTTGAAGATGTTAGGAAAGGAGCATGTATACATTGTTGGTAAGAGGATAAACTGGCCCAGACAGAATAGAAATCAGTCTGGAGTTTCCTCAGAGAAGGAAAAATAGCACTACGACATGACCCGGGTGACCACTCTTGGGCACATACCCACAGAAGGCCATATTGTGTTACAGAGATACTTATACTCCATGTTGTTGTTGCTCTGTTCACAACAGTTCAAAAAGTGAACCAGCCTCAGATGCCCACCTAGATGTAAAGGACGTTTGTAGGAACACGGATGGAAATGTAAAACATACTAAGTGAGGCAATCCGTGCACAGAAAACCAAATGTCACTAGTTTTCTTCCATATGTGCATCATGGCTTCCAATGTTTATATTTCAGTGTTTAATTCGGAATGCCTGTAGAGACCATAAAGTTAGAAAAGGGCCAGGAGGTAGGGCCTTCAGTAGGGTGGGAACACAGAACACATGTGACATGAAAGTAGAGAAAAATTACTGGGAGTATCAAGGCTTAAACAAGGATAGGGGCAGAGCAATGGAGAAAAGGAGGGGTTACATGGAGGAGGCTTAACCAAAACTAAGGATGTACGAAGAAGCCATTTGGAAATCTAGTAATCTATGAACTGGTTTTTAAAAGCAATCACAAAAGGGGTTTGAATGGAGGTCATCTGCATAGGTGCATAATGCTGACCTGAGAATCTATGAAATGGTAAATGAAAATCCCAGTAGCAGATGTGGGATACTTCCCTGTGCGTTGTTGCTTAAGAAGGCCTCAGAGGTCCCCAAAATAAGATAGGTTATTAAAATGCTCTGGGATGACCACCAGCCCTGTTGGTGAACACCAACACTTTGGTTACAGGACATGGAAAAATCAAACTGGAAATGACCACCCCCTTGCTGACTAGCTTTCATACTGCCAGAAGTTACTATGCAGACAGCCAGGGAGAAAAGCCATCATCGTTCTCAACAGCTACAGACCTTGTGTGCTACAACAGTGACTTGTAAGACAAGATCTGCAGGGCTGGAGAGATGGCTCAGTGGTTAAGAGCACTGATGCTCTTTCAGAGGACCTGGGTTCAATTCCTAGCACCCACACAGCAGCTCACAACTGTCTGTAATTCTAGTTCCAGAGGACCTGACATTCATGGCAAAGTACCAATGCATATAAAATAAAAAAAAGTAATAAAGACAAGATGTGCCTGCTAGGACAGTAGTGGCAAGACTGTTATATGAGGGTAAACAACTATGTTCTGACTGTAGACGTAGGCCTACTGCACAGGAGGGAGTTCATTCTGGGTGCTGTGGACCTGATCCATGGCCCATGGTTGGTGTCTTAGTTAGGGCTACTATAGCTGTGATTAAACACGGAAAGCAACTGGGGGAGGGAAGAGTTTATTTTGCTCAGTTTCATGTAACAGTTCATCATCAAAATTAGTGAGGGCAGGACCTCAAACAATGAGGACAGGAAGCTGGAGGTAGGCACTGATGCAGAGCACATGAAGGATGCTACTTACTGGCTTTGCTTCCCCTGGCTCACTCAGCCTGCTTTCTTATAGACTCCTGGACCATCAGCTCAGGGATGGCACCATCCACAATGGGCTGGGCCCTGCCCCATTGATCACTAAATGAGGAAATGCCTTACCACTGGTTTTCAAGTAGGCATTTCCTCAGCCAAGGAAATAAGCCATCCATTACCAATAGCTCCTTGGGGGAAGGCACAGGATTTCTGAGCCCTTTCTCCATCCATGACTAAATGTTGTTGGGCCCAGACTTGTGCAGGCTCTACACTGACAACTGCAGCTGCTGTGAGTTCATCGATGCAGTAGCCATGTCATGCCCAGAACACAGCATCCACAGCCCTCAGGGTCTTCTGCTCCATCTCCCTTAATGTTCCCTGGACTTTGCAGCAGGTGACAGACAGACCCGTCTCATTTAGTGCTTAAGGACTCAATTGATCATTTCTGAAGGGAAACGGAGTGGGGGTGGGGAGGATCTGAGAGGAGTCTATTTTCAATTTAAAAAAGTCACTAAAAAGTCTCAGCGCCTGGCCCAGCAATGCCTCTGTATTAACAACCTCTGTTCACTTCACAAAGAAGCCTCTGACATGTCTTACAACAGCACCAGTCATGTCTATGCAAACAGTTATCCAAGAGACAGCTTGGCAACCTGTCTGTTTAGCAAAACAAAGGCATGTGACTTCCCCAACTGTGCTGGCTAGTCATGTCAACTTGCAAGCTAAAGCCATCTGAGAGGAGGGAACCTTAAGAAAATACCTCCATAAGATTAGGATGAAGGCAAGCCTGTAGGCCATTTCTTAATTAGTGATTGCTCAAGTTTAAGCTAAATAAACCTTTTCTTCCCCAACTTGTCTTTTGGTCATGGTGTTTCATCACAGCAATAGAAACCCTGACTAAAACCGGTACCAGGAGTGGGGTATTGCTGTGACAGACCTGACCATGTTTTGGGGAGCATTGTGGAGAGACTTTGGAATTTTGGGCTAGAAGAACCTTTGAGTGTTAAGAATAGTGCAGAATGGGGCTGGAGAGATGGCTCAGCAGTTAAGAGCACCGACTGTTCTTCCAGAGGTCCTGAGTTCAATTCCCGGTAACACACAACCTCCTTGAGTGAGATCTGGTGCCCTCTGCTGGCATGCAGGCAGAAGCCTGTATACATAATAAATAAAATGTTAAAAAAAAAAAAAAGAATAGTGCAGAAGATGGAGGCCTCTATTAGGATCATTTGTTATTTTGAATCAAGTTTCTGTTCTGGTTAGTTGAAGAATCAGCTGTGATTAACAAGATGCCAGACTACTAAAGCAAAATTTTGTTTTGCTGGGATACTTGATGCTGGTCAGCTGGAGCTAAGAAATTAGTAGTGATTAAGAAGAGACCAGCATTACTGAGGTGAAATCTGGGAAGTCGTTTTCTGAGAGCACAAAGAAGCTGTGTTCCAGAGGTGGCCAAGGTTGTACCCCGTGCTGGCAGCTGGACTTGGTAATGTGTAAGAGTCACCCAGGATGTATTTTGAAGGTGTGAAGGGGTCATGGAGAGCAGCAGCCTCAGAGGCAGTTGAAGGCCCAGGACTGCAGAAGTCATGCAAAGAAGTTGAGGCTTAGCACCACGAAGAGAGCCTTTGAGAGACTATTTGTGAAAGTGTAGGCCAGTTACAGTAGGGGACCCCAGCATTTTGGAGACTCCAATACCATGGGGTGACCACCAAGAACAGCAGCAGCAGTAGAGTGGAGCCAGCCGGAGCCTAGAAGACAAACCATGTTTGCGGCAGAGGGCAGAGCTGGAGAGGTGACCTAAGTGCTTTGCTTGAGTCCAGAGGACCATGAGTGAATCCCAGAAAATTGGACATTGAGTCATTTATACTGTTGGAGTTTGGTTTTACTTGGTTCAGACTGTGATAGTTCCCAGGTTCTTCCCTCTTGAAGAAGGTAATTTTGACTTTAAAAGGAGTCCAAAGTTGAAAGACTTGAACTTTTAAAAGAGTAGATATTTTAAAAGAGAATGAAATTTTAATGCTTGAAGGTCAGAAGAGCACGTCCTACTGAGGGATATGGGTCTGGAGAACACAGTTGTGGCTTTGCACTCCCTGACTTCCCCATCTCCCTTCTTGCCCCTTTCCTGGATGGGAATTGAACTTGGGGCCTTTCAGATGTTAGGAACATGCTTTATCACCGAATTGTATTATTTCTTTAACAGCTTTCCAGAAACAAAACTGAGCCTAGCAACTCCATTTCCACTGAACTGAAAATGGGATTTAAACATTTTATCATTCCAGAAGCATAATCCACAACAGCTGAATGGTAAGGCTAGCCCAAATGTTTAGCACTGAATAAATAAACAACCTATGGTAAATATATAAATGCATGTAACAGATGATTATTTACTGATAAAATGGCATAAAGTACAAGGTATATGCTACAATGTAGATGGACCTTTCTTGGTGAAAGAAACTAGATACAAAAGGTCAGATCCTGCACGATTCCATTTATCTGACTATGCAGAATAGGTAAATGCACAGAAGCAAACAGACTGAGGCTGTCAGAGCTGGGGGCGATGGGGAGGGGGAATTGATTGCTTAGTTAGTACAGGTTTTATTATATAATGATAAAAATGTCTTAGAACTAGATAGAAGTGATTGCATCATACTCTGAATGAATCTAAGATGATTCACTTTACAATGATTAATTTTATGACAAATGAGTTTCACCTGGGAATTAAAAGCCAATGATGAATCATAAAACATAAAAAATGATAAATTAGACTATAAAAATAAAAAAATTCATACATCAAGGAACAGTCACAAGAGGGTGCAAGACAACATGCAAGGAGAATGGATGTTTAGTCACTTATCTGCTAAAAGTCTACTAATCCAGAATACACAGAGAACCCCTGCCAATCAACAACCACAATACCACGCCAAAAGATGCATCTAAACAGCAGAGAAAGTGAGTTGGAGACATATTCCTATGGTGTTAACTCATGCCGTAAGTTGTTGCTGTGGCTGTATTAAAAGGTAGGATCTGGGCTAGGGATGTAACTCATGGTAGAACTTCTGCCTGGGTTCTATTCTCAGCATAGTAAACACACGAACAACAACAAACACAACGTGGTGAGAAATCACAGAGCCTTCATGAACATACTGCAGTCATTATCATACAAGTGGTAGAGACAAACAAGAGAGTATATATGGCTCCCTTCTACCCTCTGATGCCTTTAGCCATGCCATCATGTAGCAACAAGATGTGGCTCCATGATTTTACATTTCTTAACCACACAATTATCATGAGCCAAATAAACCCTTATTATATATAAATTACCCAATCTGTACTATCCTCAAAGTAGAAAACAGACTACAACAGGCATTTCTCTATGGATAGAGACATGGTCAAGAAGAACTCAAAACATGCCTAGATACTAGGCAGTATCGAAACTTCAAATCAAAGTCATAATGAGCTACAATTTCATACTCACAAAGGTGGCTAGAATTAGAAAAGTAACTAGCTAGCATGGCTATTCGTTTGTCAACCAGATGACATCTGGAATCAACTACAATCTAAGAAGCTGAGTATGTCTCTAAAGAATTTTCTTAATGGATCATTTAGTTTTGGGAAGACCTACTCTAAATTTGGGCCACAGCTTCTTTTGGCAGGTCATATCAAATGACATGAAGGAACCTTTTGCTTTTTGCCTGCTTGCCCTCATTCTTGCTGGCAAATTCACCCATTCTGCTGCTGAGGCATTTCTTCACTCATAATAGAACCTACTTTGAGATTCCAATGTAGACTGAAAGCCAGCAGCTCTCTAGGACTCCACTGAGATTCCATCAGATTGGGAATGATAAGACATCTAGTCTCATGGACTAAATTACTACTAGATACTTGGCCTTACCATCAGGAGATATTCATTGTTAGATTACTCAGACTATAGCCTGTAAAACACACACACACACACACACACACACACACACACACACACACACACACACACACGCGAAAACCTTGACATGGCTGGTATAGTGTAAGATGATTGCAATGTCAATGAATCCTGAAGATACTATAGCAAGTAAGACACCAGATACAAAGGAGACAGATTGCACAATTCCATTTATATGAAATATATAGAATAAGGAAATCTACAGAGAAGGACACACAGTACATTAAGTGATGGGGAAGTGGTTCTGTGTATGTGTTTGTCTTATTGGATGATAAATAAAGCACTGTTTGGCCAATGAGGCAGCAAGTTAGGTGGGACTAGGAGTCAAGGACTTTGGGAAATGTAGTAAAGAAGTGGTGATCCAGGCAGGAAGTGACATAGCAGGGAGACTCATATATAAGCAAGGGCAAGAAGGAAGTCGTTCCCTTTTCTCTTCCTCCTGGTCACTGCTCTGGAGTCCCCATGTGATTCGCCGGCAAGAGAAGGTGCCAGCGGAAGGTGTCCTCTGTAAGACAAGTTTTATAAAATATATAGATTTATGATAATTAAGACTGAGCTAGCAGATGAGAAATCCTAGTCATTGGCCAAGCAGCATTTGTACCTAATAAGTCTCTGTGTGTTACTTGGGACCTTAATGTGGCAGCGCACAGAACTTGGACAGCCTGGCAAAAAGCGCCCACGTGGCTGCAGGACTCGGGCGGCTTGGAGTAAAGACTTATTGTTACAATTAAGTGCACAGCAGAGGTAGGAAGAGGTGAGAATGCACAGTTAGTATATGTTTCCATCTAGTGTGGTGACATTGGTTGATAATTAGGTGGTGGTGATGGGCATACAACACTGTAAACATGCCAAAGGCTCACTGAATTTTAAACTGGTTTAAATGATGAATTTATGCCATCTGAATTTTACCACAATAACAACAGTAACAGACTGCATTTAGCACATGTGAGTTGGAGGCAAAAGTTCTAGGAGTTTAGAAACTGGAGACAGGGAATTTAATATCTTTGGCCAATATTGAGTTTGAACATGTCTGGGGATAATTTGAATATCTGGGAAGAAATCTGTCTCAAAAAAAAAAAAAAAGTGTATGTGGGATGGAGAGATGGCTCAGTGGCTAAGAGCACTTGCAGCTCTTTCAGAGGACCTGGATTCAATTCCCAGCACCCTCATGGGCAACTCAAAACTGTTTGTAACTTTTGTTTCCAGGGGATCCGATACCCTTACACAGACATACATGCAGGCAAAACACTATGAAATAAAAATAAAATTAAAAAAAGAAGTGCATATGTAAGGGTGGAGAGACAGGTCTCCAGTTGAGAGCACCTCTGTCTCTGTGTCTCTTGTAGAGATTTGATTCCCAGAACCCACGTATGGTGGCTCACACCACCTGTAACTCAAATTTCAGGGGATCCAGTTCCATGATGAACATATACATACACACACACACACACACACACACACACACACACACACACACACATATCATCCATACTCTTAAAATAATTAAAAATAAAAGTCCATAAAAATAAGAATAAAAATAAGAATAAGATCCCAGACTTAACACCAAAAATGATCAACTATTTGATTAAATAGTGTCTTTTCCTCATACTGATATTTCTCTTCATAGGTTTTTGTTTGTTTGTTTGTTTTTGTTTTTCAAGACAGGGGTTCTTTGTGTAGACCAGGCTGGCCTCAAACTCAGAGATCCACTTGCCTCTGTCTCCCTAGTGCTGGGATTAAAGGCGTGGGCTACCCTGCCCAGCATGTTTTTTTTTTTTGTTTTTTTTTTTTTTAATTTTTAACTACTAACAATAATAGCAATGTATTGTGGGGTTCATATTCATACAAATAAAATTTATGACAACAAAAGCACCAAGACTAGGAAAGGATCTATAGTACTATTTAAACCAACTGCAATCATTACAAAATTATAAACAATAAAATAAAGTATTAACTCAAATGAAAGGAGGATGAAAAGAGGAAAAGAATACAAAGAACAAATAAACAGTATAGACAAAATAGCAAAATGGCAGGTCATAACTATGTCAATAAACATATTGAATTATAACTTACAGCAAGTATACTTTTTATTGTACTGGTTAAAAGCAAAAGGATAGAAAAACATACCTTGATGACACTAAAGTTAAAAGGTAACAGTGCTAAAGAAATGTAATGACCTAATAAATAAGTGCAAACATACTGTGTTTATGGGTCAGAATAGTTCCAGATTGTACTCTTCCCTTCTGACCATTCTTTTGTTCTGTAAACCATGTTATAAACTGAATCTAGGGATTTGTGCATGGTAGGGAATCTGAGCCACATGGATAGCCCATTTTTCTCCATTTTATTTATACATTCAATGCAGTCTCAAAGTCATAGCAATTATTTTTTCTAGGAATTAATAAACTGATTATAAAATTCATACCAGTGCAAAGAATAGAGTAGCCAATAAACCTTGAAAATGAATAGAGTTGGAGAATCAACTGTATTTGATTTCAAGCTACTATATAGCTTAGTAATGACTGTGGTACCCACATGGACACAAAACAGGTAACTATATCAAAAGAGAGTTCAGACATAAACTCATTTGTAAATGATTGATCTTCAAAAAGTGCTAGAACAGTTGTGTTTTCAATGTGAAAATTGGTGAATTCCAATCTGTGCTTTCTATTTCATGTTAATAAGGAAACAAGAACCAAAACAAACAAACAAACAAACAAACAAACAAAAAACCCACAAATGGATCACAGGCTTAAAACTATCACTGTGTAGACAAAAATCCTTGTGACACTAGATTAGGCAAAGATATTTCAGATGTTAAATATTTTAGACACCAAAACCTGTCTATAGAGGAATCTGGCAATACACTGACATTCACACTAAGCATCTCTTCAGAAGATATTATCAGGGAACAGAAAGATAACCCAGAGACAGGAAAATTTTGCCAACCATGCATATAATAAAGAACCTGTATCTAGACTGCATAAGTGATGTTCAAAACTCAATAAGAAAATAATCTGATAAGGCAGACAAAAATGTGAACACTTTCCCTAAGAAGATATATGGAGGACAAAGAATCTCAATTCAAGAAATGCTCAATTTCACTAGGTATTAGAGAAATGCAAAATAAGAAACTATAGTGAGATATAGCACACATATTAAAATGGACAAAAGTAAAAGTATCACCACATAAATTCAAGTGCTCAAGGTGGTTTTTATAGTATAAAAATGTACATGCATACAGCTATATGAATATTTTAATGCTTTACACTGAAAAAGTCTTGATTATGAAATTAAAACATGAGGGACATCATATCATATAGTGCTCTAATGTGTAAGCAAATAAACCCCTGGGCCCCCTTGGGGGACTGGGATTGTTGAGATAGTCCCACTATGTATCTGTGATGGCTATCCATGGCTGTCAACCTGATACACACCTGGGAAGAGGAAACCTCGAGCGAGGAGCTGCCTCAAATTGGCCTATAGACAAGTCTGTGCTAATTTTCTTGATTGAAAACTGATGCAAGAGGGTCCAGCCTACTGTGGGAGGTACCATCTATAGGCAGGTGGGCCTGGGTTGTATGAGAAACGTAGCTGAACATAAGCCTGGGAGCAAGCCAGTGAGCAGTATTCCCTGGTCTCTGCTCTAATTCCTGCCTCCAGGCTCCTCGATGAAAGACTGTAACTAACCTGTAAGCCAAATAAGCACTCTCCTCCCTCAAGTTGCTTTTCCATCATGATGTCTGTCACCCCAACAGGAAGGAAACTAGAAGAGGAGCCCTGGCACTTGCTATCTAACTTACACTGGTCTCAAACTCAAGACCCTCTTATGGTATTACAAGTGCTTTATCAGCAGATCCTATAAAGACAAAGAAACAGGCTCTTAAGAAAGCAAAACAGCCAAGCATGGTGGCTCACCCTGTAATCACTCAGGAGGATGAGGCATGAAGGCTTCCTGTATGAGTTCCAGCCACTCTGAGCTACTCAGTGAGACTCTTCTTAAAAAACCCAAGGCTGGGTTTACCAGAGTTGATGGATGATTCCAAAGACATAATGTGTTCCAGACACAACAGGACTGATTCACATTTCACCTTAGAGACTGGCAGCATTCCAGGGCCTTCACAGGTTCAAGCCACATAAGAGTCCCAGTACTGAGAGGAAAGGTGGTCATGGGGTTTGTCCTGGCTAGTTTTTAATGTTAATTTGGCACAAGGTAGCATCATCTAAGAATAAGGAACCCCAATTAAGAAAATGCCACCTTAAGATGGGCTGTAGGTAAGCCTTTAGAACATTTTCTTAATTAGTGATTGATGTGGGAGTAGTGATGGATGTGTACTCTATTGGCTACCCGAGGCTGGTGGTCCTGGGTTCTAAGAAAGCAAGCTAAGCAAACCATGAGCATCTGCATTTGTTTCTGCCTCCAGGTTCCTGCCTTAAAGTTTCAGTTCCTGCTCTGACTTCCTTTGATGACCAATGATGTGGACGTGTAAGCCAATTTTCCTTCCCAAGTTGCTTGGTCATGGTGCTTCATTACAGCAATAGTAACATTAAGACAGGGTTCCAGCCCCAGCCCTAACCAAGAAACTATCTGCAACTGATACCCACTGGCAAAAAGAAAATAGGTTCTTTCTAATGGGGTCTCTCTGAGTATGCCAACCACACTCAGTGCTGCAGGCCCCACACCAAACAAGCTCAATGGCACTTTTGTGAACCTTTTGTTTTTTTGGTCAAATGATTTTGGGAGTTTTTTTCTTTTTTTGTTGAGACTGAAAACAAGGGTCTGGGAGAAACTGAAGGGAAAAACATGATCAAAATATATTGTATGAAATTTTTTTTGATAAAAATAACAAAAAGTTCTTTTTTAAAATCAAACAGGATCAAATATTTAAAAATGAATTGCCAGTGGGAAACTTAACGTCAATAAAATGTGCCAAGCTTGTTTTGCCAGCTGATATTCTCCGGTTAAGTTTTTGCGTGCCTAGCCTCACTTACACTCCCTCATTCTGGGCATCGAGCGTCCCCCTTCTGTTCTGTGTTGCCATCGACTCTAACTTGTTTCCTAAGGGTTCAACATTCAGTGAATTTCAGAAATTTGAACTAATTTTGTAACCAGCTTATTTGCAGACTGCTCAGCAAGTAACTATGGGCATTAACAAAGAATTCGGACAGGCGAGCACCAGGGTTCTCCCAGGCCTTCTGATCCAGCCACTCACCTCTTGGGAAAGCCGCCTTACTTGGTCCTTCTGATGTTCCAGATCTTTTAAAATTAATGAATTTTGTTTTTCTAACTGAAGAACTCTTCTTGCCAAGTGAACACTAGGTGAATAAAATGAAAAGTATTCATGCATACAAAAGTAGAATGCTACCTACACTCAATATATTGATAATTATATCCTACAAAATCGACTCATCATTTCCCAACTACATATGTGTTAATACATTTGTCAATATATATAGTAACAAAGAAAATGACAATACAAAGTAAAAAAAAAAAACCACAAGAGCAAATCTTAGCAAATCTTCAACTCCGAACTCTGAAAGTAACAACCCTAACATTTCCATATAGCTATCATATACTGATTACCAAGACCATGGTTTCCAACTCTTCCTATCAAAATTGACTTACATTATGTTACTAGCTCCGACAGCAAAAGATAGCCGTTTACAGCTTTATCATTTTAACAAAAGTTTCCCAGTTACCAATTGGATATTATGTACAATAAGCTTACATTATGCTGTGTTTACACAGGTCAATATTATGAATTTTATAAAACAAAACATAATCTAACAGGTTTCCTATTGCAAGTGGAGGTGGAAGAGACATGTAAAATGTGAAGAATGACCACAGTACAGTTAGAGTCTATACCAAAAACTTCCCTTCCTTCCAATGGTTTGCATTACCATAGTCTACCTCCCCTTCTTAGCAGGGTCTTGGCCGGGAGCCTAGGTAAGCATCAATTCATGACCCCCTTATGTTAGCCCAAGTGATAGGATTATAGGCATATATCATCATGCTCTGTACTCCATCACATTCCATTTTTTAAAAAACATACTTTTTTTCTAGATTTATTCATTTATTATGTATGCAGTGCTCTGTGTGAGTTACCATGTGTTTGCTGGAAACTGAACTCAGGATCTCTGGAAGAGCAGCCAGTGCTCTTAACCTCCGAGCCATCCCATGTCTCATTTTTAAGAAGCAATGTTTTAAGGGAAAAAAAATTCATCTATTTCAATAATTCCAATGACTCAATGAAAACACATACAGTTCTTTAAAGATGTACCAGAAATGCCAAGAAACCATGTATTTTCATGTTCTCTATTAGCTTACTACTTTGCATTTTCATGTTCTCTATTAGCTTACCTACCAATTTAACCCATGAATGTAGAATTCATGGAATCCAAATGGACAGAACGATGCAATGATTATTTTTTTCATTTCCACCAAGAATCACTATAGAATATGAACCCTATTGTATGTATATTTCCCAACCAAAGACAAAAGAGTTCATGTAAGACTTTGCTAAATATCACCCAACACATTTATGTGTAAGAACTGCTCACCCAAGTAAAAAATACAAGTTCTGATAAATGTTTATACAGCTATCTCAACAGTATGTCTACATTTCCTCATCTTTGACTTGGCAGGGCATTTGCCAGTCAGCTGAAGTTAAAGATGAAAAAGCAGCAGTCTTCTTTTCCTGACAATTATTCTTTAAAAAAAAAACTATTATATCTGAAATACATAATATGCAACTTACACAACAAATAGCAATTTAAAGTGTAGAGTTGTGCAAGCATCATGACAGCATGATTTGAGGGCATTTCAATTACCCTACTAACAGCCATTCTTTCTCTCTTTCCACTCTCTATTAAATGCCTCGTAATCCCTCCACTCCATCTTAGGGAAATTCAACCACTGTATTCTTTATGGACTTTAAAGGGATTTACTGTTTACATTTTAATATTTTTTTCTCTCTAAAGACCATACTTCATGTATAGCAATCCAATTTACGTATTAACATTATAATGGAATTTGACATAGTTTTCTACAGAAAAAAAAAATTCAGGTTCAAAACCTCTCCCCCCAAAGGAAAAGAAAAAAAAATCACATTTTCTTCGTGAGTCAATACAACAAATGTATAGTTTAGTGTTTTTTTGAGATGGGGTTTCTCTTTGTAGCTGTCCTGGAACACAGTTCTATACAAAACTCTGTAGACCAGGCTGGCCCTGAACTCAGAGATCTGCCTGCTTCTGCCTCCTGAGTCCTGGAATTAAAGGCATTCACCACCACAACTAGCTCCAGCGAAATAGCTTAATGTGACATTTGGATTAAATCTGTTGGTTTTAAATGTTGTTTTTAACTGTATCTATAAACTCAATATTTTGGATCACTAGCTCCACTTTTGATTAATTAAAAAACCCTGATTATTATCAACCACTTTTTCTTTTGTAATCAGTATTACATAAATACTGTCTATACCACCTTCAGCATTTGTTGAGAAATTGTTATTTAGAGTCAGCACCTTTAAAAACAACATCCTAAAGATGGTGGTGACTTGGTGATGTCCAGGCAAGTACATTATACTGCTCATTTGATTTGGTGATTTGTTTTGAACATACTGCTCTGATGCAGAGATGGTGACAAGATGAAAAATATCATGACATCAACACTGAATCAAGACATTCCATACCAGAGCTTTCGTGTTAGCACAGGGGCAGGATCCTAACAGCAGTGGACTTGGTTTTGATGAAGGCATTCTGAGACACAAAAGGTGCTACGGCTTGGGTATGAAGTGCCCTAAGTGTAGTCCCAGGGACCCCGCACCTCTCCTGATCACAGGCAACAGGCACACATAAGCATCAGATTCATACGGGCAGGCAAAACTCTCACATACATAAAGCAAAATAAGAAAACACAAACAATTTTTTAAAAATTCTACACTAGGCAGTAAATTTTACAAATTAAAAACGTTCTAAAAATGTCCCCCGGCATCCAGATCAGCCCAAACAAAGACAGGGCACCAAGACAACAGGGCCTGGGTGTCACCCGTGCAGTGAGGAAGCACAAGCAATGCACACAACCAGAAAATCTTGTTTGTGTTTTCCAATAGTTGCTACTCAAACAAAAACATTACCTCAGATTTCAAGTTTTGTCATGTCAAGGAGATAATTTTATTTTAATCTACTTCAATTATCTAAGCCCCTTTGGCTTTCCACAGTTGGGTACCAGAGTTTTAAAAATTTTAGCAATTTATTTATGCTTATATGCAACTTCACAGTGTGAGTTACCTTATTGTATACTTACACATCGATGAGAAACACAAAGCTACGGCTACCACTTCCCAGGAAACTGGCATTAGGGTGCCTTCAGAAACGGGCACACAACAAAGGAAGCAAATGCCCATGTTTCACGTATTTTAAAAGGCTCATTAAAAATTAAAAACCAAAGTAGTTTACTTGAATTATTTTAATTGGTGTCTAGGGAGAAGTTTTAGAGCCCTGGCCTGATAAACTGTCTCTTCTTTACTGTCACTTACTCTATGCCAAACACTCTGTGGTGATTTTCACATACATTTTTAAAATATTCTTTCGGTAGCAAGAGGCAATTATATTTTTCATGGGCTTTACTTATTGACAGTAACATGGCACTCAGAACCAAAAAGCCTAAATATCAAATTTTTAGGTAACTATTGAAAATGATTTTTGGCCAGGCGTGGTGGTTTACGCCTTTAACTCTCAGCACCGGGGAGGCAGAGACAGATGAATCTCTGTGGTTCCTGGACAGCCAGGGCTGTTACACATTGAAACCCCGTCTCAAAAAACCGAGAAGAAAAAAAAAGAATTTTACACTTACTTTTAAAGTTGGAATAAACTGTAATATATTTCAGCAGGGTATGTCACACAAATACGCCACTATACTTTGTCCTCATGTTCATCTCTGTTCTCATGCCCTCTCCCCATTTCAACTATTACCTATTCCCCCCAGTTAGTGTATTTTGAAGAATATTCATTGATAGGAAAATATGCATGATGGAATGCTAAGGTTAAAAACTAAGCTACTATAAATTATAATGTCCTAAAGATGCAAGGAAATTAATATTTGTATAAATTTTTGATTGGCTGTTTTGAATAATGGAATGGCCAACAATTTACCAAATTTTAAAAATAAAATAAATATTTATAATCAATTAAATGTTAACATAAAATACTATTGGCTGCTAAATAGATAAAATTTTAAATCAAATTAAGTATGAAGAAGATACATTATATTACAGTTGAGAAATAAGTTCCTTTGAATTTTTAATACACTTTTGCATAAGCTGATATATGACAACTTTATTATACAAGCATTCCACCATTTACTTTTATGAATCATTTCATATAACTCACTTTAAATTTGCATTGCTTTCATTTCAAATGCCAAAGACTAGTAAGTATAGATTCTCTACAAGCTACATTGCTCTTGTCTTAAATAAATTTCAAGAGGACACAAAGCAAATTGCTTCCTGTATAAACAGCCCTCAAGAAGCCAAATGTTGATTTTTCAATCTTCAAAAGTGCATCAAATCCTAACATGGATTAGGTGCCAATACTCAAATTGTGCACATAGTAGCCACTCATTAAAGTTGTTGAATCGGTGTAGGGATACATACATGTCCTCTTTGGATGTCTAGACTTACACTCTCTTCCCTCAGTTTAGATGACCTGAGAAGCACTTCCTCAGAATAGCTCTCTGGCTCACCATGAGAAGAATGCCTGGCACCAGCTGGCAGGGGTATTAATAGCATACCCATTAGGCACTTGTTCAGGGCTCACAGATAGCTCGGTGATAGAATCTTCGGAAATATTTGGACAGTTAAGATCATTTGGACTATGAATCACTTGGTTCTTTAAAATCTTTGGGGATTAAACAAAACAACAGCAAAACCCAACTTCTGGTTTTTAGAAACTTCTTTAAAAAAACATGGTTCAATAGCAACAATCAGATTTAATTTAAAAGCTCAACATTTTGGGCTATAGAATCTTATAACAGTGAACTTCTCTTTCCCCATAGAAACAGTCTGTAAGTTCAGATGCTAAAACAAGGGCATGGCGTTTTCCTATTAGACTTCAGTTTTGAGTATTTTACCAAACATTTTTCTGCTAATAGAGAAGTTTCTTACTCATGAAATTACCCCCATTTCTATTCTTTTCTAGGAAATTATGGACTAAAAAAAGAAAAAAAAAAGATATATTTAAAACTTGCAAAGTACCCTGAGTCAGTCACACCAGCCTTTCAGAGTACCTGGAAGGGATGGGGTGATAACCAATTCTTTAAATATATATATAACTTAGAAGCACCCAAACCTCTACTAAACAGAAGTAGCCATTCCAGCTACAAACCGATACTTTCTATTCATCGATTTGTGAGCTAGAGTTTCCAAATATTTAATCAACAAACAGTATTAGTTCTGAAGCATTCTTTCTTGCTTCCTTTCAAGTAGTATCCCAAAGTACTTTAGATAGTCTTAAGGATAAATTATTGTCTTTTTGCTGTTACATTCATCACCTCAACTATCTACAAAGAGACCGGGGAAATAGCTCAGTGGTTGAGAGTGTAGACTACTCTGGAAAGACCCATGCTCCCACGATGGGCAGCTGACAACCACGTGCAATTGCAGCTCAGGAGATCTGATGATCTCTTTCAGATGTACTTGTGTAGAGATGTGCAGACACACACACACACACACACACACACACACACACACAGAGAGAGAGAGAGAGAGAGAGAGAGAGAGAGAGAGAGAGAGAGAGAGAGAGAGAGAAAGAGAGAACTGATACTCTCTCTGCTACTGTGCAGGGATCTGAGCTCACATGCGCACAGACATGTGCTTAAATACATGTTCGAACACACACACACACACACACACACACACACACACACACAAACACACACTTAAGAAACAAAAATCTCAGCTGGGCAGCGGTGGTGCATTCCTTTAATCCCAGCACTCAGGAGACAGAGGCAGGCAGATGTCTCAGTTCAAGTCCAGCCTGTCTACAGAGTGAGTTCTAGGACAGCCAGTGTTATACAAGAGAACCCCTGACTTGAAAAATAAAAACAAAACACACAAAATATTTTAAAACTGAAAACGTCTACAAAAGTAAGATAAATTCTTATTTTGTATGCTTCTGAATTTCTAAATTAGCCACATAAAACAATAGACTATCAGTGTTGAAACCTTGAGCGTTCAGGTACAGAATTTTTTTTTTTTTTAAACTAGGTATTCTCCACTGAGCTAGGAAGGTCAGAGAATAAGAAGTGGTTGCTGACCATGAAGAACTTCTATCTAGGTGAGGAAATTACATGGGAAATGATGGCTGAAAAAAGCAAGACATTCTACCGTGATGTAGAGAAAACATGTTTACCAGTGGAGATGTCCTATTCCTGTCACTTTGAGTAAAGAGGCAAATAAGGTTGCTGCTGATGGTGGAGGGGGCTTGCAAGGCTGGCGGGAGGCTCAGGTTGGAGGTGGTAGAAGCAGAGCCGTCGGATGTTCCCATAGAGCCAGATGCACTGAGGAGCAAGAGCTGGCGGCATTGACTGGTACAGGTTTTGCTGGTGTAGGAGAAACGGCTTTAAGCAGAACTGCACATGAGCTTAGCCCATCCTCTAGCCGGTTCTCTTGGTCTCCACAGAGCCTTAGCTGGAAATGCTTTTTTTCTCTTCCCCTCCCCTTCCATCTCCTTCCTTGCCTTTCTTCCTCCGTCTATTCTTTCCTCATTTCTTCTTCTTCTTCTTTTTTTTTTTTTTTACATGTGGACCACAGACTGGCCTAGAGTTTATTATATGGCTCAGGCAGAACTCAGGACTCAAGTTTTAAGACCACCCTGTCTGGTGATGGGCATCAGGTGTGTGACCTCTCCTATGACTAGCCTTGCGTGGTTTATTTCTTATATGAATTAGCAATCTCACAGGATCTAGAAACATCTAGGAGACAAGCTTCAGCATGTAAGAGATTATCTAGATTAGATGAACTGAGGGGGCAGACCTGCCCTAAATGTGGTGGCACCATTCCAGGAGTAGATGTTCCAAAATGAATATAAAAGAAATGGAGCCATCAACAGCATTCCTTACATACTGCTTCTTTACTGTGGCTGCGATGTCACCAGCTACCTCATGCTCCTGCTGCCATGACTTCTTCATCATGATGGACTGTGAACCCTTGAAACTTGAGCCAAACAAACCCTTGCTATCTTAAGTGGCTTTGTCAGCTGTTTTGTCACGGTGACAAGACAGGTACCTAAAAAACTGTACAGATTTACCTGCAACATACACTCTTTCTCCATATTTCCTCCTTTAATATATATATTTTACTATATGTAATGTTATAAATAACATATTATATATATTTAAAATACATATAAAGGAATATAGTAGATAAGTAATAAAACAAGGAATATAGGAATTGATAGTAGCATAAATAATTAGTTCTAACTTGAAAAATACTGCTACAAAGCATTTATATTTATCTGAAATTAATGTGAAAATAAAATGGCTTTTTAAAAGTTACTGTGTCTAACACCATGGAAGTTCTAATGTACATATCTACTAACCATTAAATTCACTTAAATATAGATGAAGCTCATGGTGATTACCATGTCCTACTCTGTGAGCAATTTAATATTTATGAATATTAAGAACACGGAACTTTATCATTCAGCTCAGTACATTATCAAAATGTACTATGTAATTACACTTAGCGTGAGTAGACAAGATAAATCTATATTGATCTTACCTTTGCTTTAGTCGTCTTTTAGCCGTTGTGGGAACATTAGCACCATAGCCATAGGAATAAAGAATCCTTTCAGCCTCATCTTCATTTTCAACTGAAAAAATATTAAAATACGTGATGTGGAATAACATTTCTCCTTAAAAAGCATAGCAGAAGTGACAATAAATGACCATGATAACAAATTAAGAACCCAAGACCATTCATAAAGGCTAATGTATATTTAGAGAGGGGTGGAACATTAAAGAGTATCCTTGCTTGGAGTTGCTGATCTATTTTTAGATGTTGAAGAATTACATCACCTGACAGGCTATGTTTTCTGATGGAGCACAATAACTCAGGTATTGTAGTTATTCTGAAGGATTGATTCAAAGGCTTTTAGTATGAACCATATATTACATAATTCAACAAAATTATATAATCAATTGAATAAAGGTGAATTTGTTTTGTTCTGGAGAAATGGTCTCATGCAACCCAGGCTTCCCTTGAACTTGCTAAGTCAAGGATGCCCCTGAGGTGCTGATCCTCTGCCTCCACTTCTGAGTCCTGAGATTATACACAATCATGCTGGTTTACATGGTGCTGAGGCCTGAATCCGAAGCTTCCTAAATGCTTGGAAGAAAATCTACCCTCAGAGTTCATCTCTAATCCCCAAAAGACGTTTGCCATTAATTTTGTAACTATCAAACAATTTCAGGGAAGATAATTTAAAAAATACTGCAATTGTCATAGAACTACCTATAAGGTATTTGAACTAATGGGTTAGCTTCTTAATGGGTAAAAGTTTCAATGTAATGCCATGTTTTACTGTTTGTGTGTGCGTGCATGCGTGTATTTGTGTGTGCACGTATAAGTGTGCTACATTGTATGTGAGAAGTCAGGGCGACCTGCAAGATTTGTATTCTGAGGGCTGAACAAAGGTGATCAGGCAGGCGTTGTGGCAACTGCCCTTATCCACTGAGCATTCTGTGGTACTGTAATGACATTTCACTAAAAACAGGGACTTAAAATTCTTGATCAGGGCTGGAGAGATGATGGCTCAGCTGTTAAATGCTAGGCTCACAACCAAAAATATAAAAAAAAATCTTGACCAGCCTGGCTGTGGTGGTGCATGCCTTTAATCCCAGCACTTGAGACGCAGAGGCAGGTGAATCTCTGAGTTCAAGGCCAGCCTGCTCTACAGAACAAATTCCAGGACAGCCAAAGCTACATAAAGAAATCCTGTCTCAAAAAACCCAACCCAACGAAACCAAACCAAACCAAAACAACAAAAAACCAAAACAAACAAAAAACAAAAGCAAAACTTGACCAAAGGCCATAAAAAATAGTTTTATTCCTTTTGGTTCTAGCTAAAGTATTTAAGGAGATATGAAGTTCTATACGTAGCATCACATTCAGGAGAGCTTCAGATTTAGAAGAAAGCAAATATACATTGAGTAAGTCTGGCTATGCATGACTATCCATGTACTATGTACATAACTCTGATAAAGCGTTCTGTGGCAAAGATCCTTTAACGTTGTTCATATCTTCCATGGTAAACCAGGACAAGCCTTTAGATGTGGGATTATAGTTAAGAGGGGCCCACGAAAGAGATGCTATCTCACTGCCAGTGTACCAGCTAGTCCTTAACTGCCGAGTCAAGGTAAGCTGTAACGCAATGCTGGCAGTAGAGCTATCACTGCATACATATTTGATTCTTATCTGTCTTAAATGGCTCTAAATTCAGTGCAGAGAAAGGTAAATTTAGTGAGCATGGTTAGATATTGATAGACGTGCCAAAACTGAGTTTAATGTGATCATGCAGTAACTATTCTTGGGGTTAGGTTAGAAAAACACAGTACTATACAACATGGGAAGTGATGCTAAAGAGACTGAATAGCATGCCTTAGAAGCAGAGCACAAAGCAACTGTTTGTGAGCACCACTATTTCCCTACTGAAGTCATTAACAAGATGTGGAAATGGATATTCAGAGAAAGCATAACTATGCAGAGGCATAATCTTGCAGAGTATATAGTTTTAATAATTGTGACAAATATGGCTGGATTTAGTCTGGAAACTGTTGGTGAAAGGAGGAGGCTTAGTTCTAATAGCCAGTCTATATAGCATAAGCAAGATGCAGCATATTATAATAATCCCAGCAACTGGGCTGGCGAAGGGAGGAGGAGATTCAGGAGTTGAAGGTCATCCTTTATACAAGTTTGAAGCAGCCCAGCATGGGTGACACGAGACTGTCTCTCTGCCTAGTATGTATACATTATGTGTGTATACACACACACACACACACACACACACACATATTATGATGAGAGAACAAACACATGAAAATTAAACATCAAAGATTATAATCCAGTAATATTGAAATTCAAAATTCATGAATCCCCTCCCCGTTAGTGATTTCTCATCTGCAAGGTTTAATTAGCGCATGGCCTTTTCTGTATTTACAAAAGCTCCGCGTGTCTCTGCTTCCAGTGTCTAGCTCATTTCATTAGCATATTTCTCTCTTAACTAGATTAGGCCACAAATGCCTGTGAGGAAAATAATTTTTGTTGTTTCAGGGAGGGTCACACTAGGTACATAGTAGAGGCTGGCTTAGAACTGGATCTTCCTGCCCCAGTTTCCTGAGTGTCCCCACGCCCACCATCACACCTTTTGGTGTTGCTGCCATTTTGGTTTCCACGGCTGTGCTAGGCACTGAATGCAAAGCTTGCAGTGTACACAAGCACTCTACCAGTGAGCTATGTGTCTAGTCCTGAGGCCAAACATTTTGCAAACATTGTATTCCTAGCACCTGACAAAAAGAAAATTACTTACACAATGAGTGAATTAAATACATAGAATCTATCAAATTTAACTTACATTTTGAGTCTAGCTATTGAAAACTTACACCAATACTGAAAATAGAAAATATTCTTTAAAAATGATCATCACTTATATTTTAAATATATACCATGGTATGTTTAAACATGATGCCAGCTTTCCTCTGTAACCAGAGGAAAACACTATACATGGACAAGCAAAGGGGGTGGGGAGCAGACTTACTTTCTGCTGTTTGCATTATTATTTCGTCAAGCTCTTTTTCCAATTTCTCGTAAATGTCTAACCTTGCCTGATGCTCGGAGTTCTGTGCTTCTAGTTCAGTAATGCGTTTTTCAGAAGAAGTTTGGAGACTATAAAATTCCTTAGTTAAAACCTAGTAGTGGAAGGAAAGAACGACAAAAGTTCAAAGAAGTAAGAATTACTCAGGTTCACAGCTAAAAGAAAAAGATAATGCAGAGATATATTTATGCCTTTTCTCTTTCCAGCTATCCAAATATTAAGGAAAAGTAGCTCAACAGAGAGGACTAATGAGGAAATAACATATTTATTTGTAAGGTAAATAATTCTGGTGCTTTTAACTTAAAAGTTATGAAATGCTTTGTCAATAATTATATATGCTGAATAAAATCGAATTTTGGGGCAAGACTGACATTTGCTTGTTAAGAGTTCCAGCAGATGCAGCAGTGAGAGATCTACCAGGGGTCAGTCATTGGGCAGTCAGTACCAAACTGTATAAAAATGATGGAAGGAGCTCTCCAGCTTTCCATTAGAGTTACTTAACCTGCTCTGGTCATGCTTTTAGCATTTTTGGTTTCCTAATAGACTTGAATCCAAATCAAAAGGAAATATAAGTCCCACATAGGGCAATAGCAGAAATGCCTTTGCAAGGAAAATGTCCTTTAAAAACCCTTTAAAAGGGGATTAAGAGATGCAGATTCTTTGATTATTATTACATAAATACAAGTACAACCTGCTGAATCCATTTACTGACTTTTTTTTGGGGGGGGGTTAAAGCTAGCGCGGGGCTTGCCAGATAGCTTGGCAGATAAAGGCACGTACTATATTAAGTCTGGTGACCTGAGTTCAATCCCTGTGACCCATGTAAAGGTGGGAGAGTATCAGCTCTACCAAGGTGTCCTCTTACCTTTATATATGTGCGGTGGCACAGATGTTCACACAAATGCACATGCCATTTACACATACAATAATAAGAAATTAAAATTTTTATGTTTATTTTATGGTGTTGGGGATTGAACCTAGGACCTTGTGCATGCTGGGCAACAGTTCTGCACTCAGCTACATTCACAACATAGTTATATGAGGGGCTCTATCTATCTATCTATCTATCTATCTATCTATCTATCTATCTACGAATGTGTATCTGATACATTATGAAATCTTAAAATATCAATTGATACTATGGCACACAACTGTTTTTAATGTGACCATAGTAAGATTTATAGTATTAAGTTCTTCACTGTTATAAATAACCCTGCAATGAGCATCTGTGCATGAAGCATTTTACATATTTAAAAATACAGCCTAACAAATACACAGTGCCAAATTGTTTTCCAAAAACAATATACTCATCTGGAATGCACAGATCTTTTAAAGGAGTATTGAAATGACAGTTCAACAAATGGCTAAAAAGAATTTTAGTATTATACATACAAACAAAACTCATACATTTTTCTAAACTAGAAACAATTTTTTTAATATAATTGATTCAAATTATAATTTAGGGAAACGCTTTAATACATGATTAATTTTCAAGTAGGAAAGGCTTAAAACATTTTTTTAAACTTGAAAAAATTTAGATTTTATTTTTATGCACGTCTATGCCAGTGGAGGCCAGAAGAGGGCATGAGATCTCCTGGAACTGTACTTACAGATGGTTGTAAGCCACCATGTGGATGCTGGGACTAGAACTTGGGTCCTCTGAAAGCAGCCAGTATGGTTACCTATTGAGCAATCTATCTCTTCAGGCCCCAGGAAAGGCTTTTCATTGACTAATTTTCAGTTTCATTATCATCCATTTTGTATTGACCTATAAATGTATGTTTCCATAACATTTATACACAGAGAAAAACTAGAAATGTAAAATGCTTAGGTTTAGCTGGCATTCAAATATCATCTATTTTAAAATATAATAAATATTTCCTTTCATTTCTTTAGAAAATTCTTTAAAAATATCGAATATTCCCTATCTATTCTTTGACTTGTATCAAGAGAATTACTTTGTTGGGCTAAAAATATGCTGAAAGTTGGGCCAGTGGGATAGCCCTGCTTCCCAAGTTCCATACTGTGAAAGGAAAGAACTCACTAAGTTGTCTTGACTTCCAAATGCCCTGCCATGCCCATAAGCATGCACACACATACACACACACAAAAGTAAGCAAGTGTCTAATCTTAAATGCTACAATATAAGGAAGAGTTTTCTTGGTGAAAACTGGAAAACAACTCTACCTTTCAGAAGGACTGTGTTTTGTCTTATATACACCATTATAGCTCCGCTGTTTTCTTCATAGCAGCTTCATTTTTCTTACATGAGGATTCCCAGTAATCCAATGCTTCTTTTGTTTTCTCAAGACAGAGTTTCTCTGTATAAAAGCCCTAGCTCTAGCTGTCCTGAAACTTGTTCTGTAGACCAGACTGGCCTCAGACTCAAAGAGATCCACCTGCCTCTGCTTCCTGAGTGCTGAGATTAAAGGCATGCACCACCGCTGCCAGGTTGGTTGTCAATATTAATGAAACCTTTTCTAAATATTTTTGAAAAACAATTTTAGCAATTTTTGGCGCATGTATTTCTGCTACCTGTGTATCTTTTCATTCTTGTTTTTGAAACGGTCTTATTACACAGCTCTGGTTGGTTATGTGGGCCTCAGCTTGTCACCTGTGTCAGCCTCCGCTGGGCTGGGGTTCCAGGTGCGATCAACTACTCCTGGCTTTATTTCCTTATTTTCTTGTGAGTATAAGGTAGAACCCTCTAGGAAGAATGAGGCTCTATGAAAACCTCACACTTAGGAAGCTTACACTCTGTGCTTACAGCAAGGGAAAATAACATAAAGGTACCTCCAGTTTCTTCTGATACTTTTCACACTCCAACTGGCACTGTGCGAGATTTCTTGCAGTTTCCTCTTGCAGGAGTTGAACACGTTCACTTTCAAAGGACTTCAGCTTACTCTGGTGCAGAAATTCAGACACTTTGCTTTCTGTACTAAGCTGGAGCTCCCTGTACCTGAAAGAGGAGGAGGTGATGGGCCTCAGCGCAGGCAGAAGGCTTTCGGGAAGCACAAGCCTCACGCCTCCTTTCCTACGCCACCAGGGTTCATTATACAACTAACAATGCACCTTCATTCAGAGAAGCTTTTGTAATTTAGCTAGGCATGTGCATGGGAATACATACTAAAGTAGCTACTTCATTATTCTAAGAAAATTATGTGCCAATTATCAAATGGTATATTTAATAACTGTAGCAAAAATATTTCTAATTAACATACAAATCACAAAATATTCCATATTGATCATGTTCTAAGAGAAAGCAGACACATTGTATTTCTTCTACAGGTCCCCTATGAATCCAGAAAAATGTTATGTTATAAAAATTTATTTATTCAAATTTTAGTTACTAACTGTAACAGATAATGGGACTTCACTAGACAAAAGGTTTTTTTTTTTTTTTCTTTAAGGAACTTATAATTTTCTGGGCAAGATAGGAAAATAAACATGAAAATCCAAGAGTGGTAAATGATTCAGTATGATAGTCTCCAGGTTTGATGGGAACACATAGAAAAGAAACCACTCTGTGTATGTGTGTGTGTAAAATCTAAGAACATGGGCTTTAATGTACATGCTAAAGGCCACTTCACTCACGGCACACCTGTCTTTGGCAATAGTGTCTCACATGCAGGCTAGAGAAAGTTCCAGGCAGTGCATGTAAGATACCTTGTAATAGCAAGGCTTTAAGAAAAAGTTAGCTTTTACATTGTTTTGGAAAGCACTAACATTATATATTTAAAAAGTGCTTACAATGTCATTAAGAATAGTTCTATGGGTTTGAGTCTGCATAAGCACAAGGACTTGAATTCACATCCCTAGCATCCACAAAGCCATGACAGCCCACATTCATAATCTCAGCACCGGGCAGACAGTGACATGGAGATATCTGCTACTCAGTGCAGCTAGATTAGTTCCACGTTCAATGAGACCCTGCTTCAAAAAATAAGATCAAAGCCGGGCGTTGGTGGTGCACGCCTTTAATCCCAGCACTTGGGAGACAGAGGCAGGCGGATCTCTGTGAGTTCGAGACCAGCCTGGTCTACCAGAGCTAGTTCCAGGACAGCTTCCAAAGCCACAGAGAAACCCTGTCTCGAAAAACAAAAACAAAAACAAACAAACAAACAAAAGATCAAGAACAACTGAAGACGACATATGACATTGGCCTCTGGGCTCCACACCCATAGACAAGTGTACATTGTGCCCCCAGTACATATGTACACAAACATAAACCTTTTATATGGTTAAATTATAACCATATCAATTCAAATTATGTTGAAATATAATTCATAAACCACAAAGCTTATCACATTAAGTAGGAACAATTCAAAAGTAGTAATTTCACAAAGTTATGCACTACTGCTATCTGACACAACAATTTTTGTGTGTACACGTGTGTGCACATGTATATGAAGGTCAAAGGTAATCCAGAGGTGTCATTCCTTGGGAACTGTCCATCTTATGTCATGAGACCAGGTCTCTCCTTGAGCCTGCTCACTGACCAGGCTGGGTTGGCTCCACATTCTAGAGTCTTGAGTCGTCCCCAGTGCTGGGAATGACAAGCACATCTCTCTCCATGCCTGGCTTCTTGGTATGCATCTTTTTGAGTCATTTTCTACCTATTCTTTTTCTGGCCTTGACAACTATTATTTTTGTTTGTTTTCCGAGAAAAGGTTTCTCTACATAGTAATCCTGGCTGTCCTGGAACTTGCTCTGTTGACCAGGCTGGCCTCGAACTCACTGGGTGCTGGAATTAAAGGCATGCACCACCACTGTCTAGCTCTTTTGTTTTTCATTAATGGATTTACTTATCTGCATGCCTCAAATGGATTCATATACTTAGTGACGTTTGATGTTTTCAACATTCCTTCATACTGTAGCATGAATTGATACTTATTTCTTCTCCTGGCTGAATAACATGCCACTCTGTGGATATACCATATTTGTTTATCCATTAACAAGTTGATGAGCATTTCAGCTGTTTCTGCTTTTGGGCTATTATGAGTAATGCCACTGTAAACAACTGTACTCGAGGTTTTATAAACACGCTTTCATTTTCCGTAGTCAAAAGGAAACCCTATTAACTATTGGAGGAATTGTCCAACTATTTTCCAATAAAGTTGTGGCATTTTACATCCCATCAGCAACAAAGTGTGACAGTTCCTCCACATTTCTTTTAACCCTTATCAATTAGTTGCTTTATTACAACTATTCTAACGGGTGTGGAGTGATATACATTTATCATGCTCAAAAATTAATTCAGTATTTTACTGTAATGAAATCTCTCTTTACTCTTTAGGTCAGGTTGTATTGTAGATTTAAATGCAAAAAACACATGAATTCATCAGGCATGATGTCACAAACCTGTAATCCCACACTGGAGAGGTGGAAGCATGAGGATAGGGAATTGAAGGTCATCCTCTCCTACACAGCAAGTTCAAGGCTAACCTAACATTTTTTGAGAATGTCTCAAAAAATCAAATTCACATCAGACAACTCCAAATCAAAGACATAATGTCAATACTTTTTCTGAATGCTAAACTGTAGGGCATATTTAAACTATGTAACTAAAGTAGATTTGGATTAATAATTGAGAATGTGGTCCTGACCTTTTAGGTAATTTGCTTTGGAAAGATTAATCTGAAAAGTTTGCCTTTTATAGGTTTAGAACACTTCAGGTGTTTTTGATACCAATGGCAACTCCAAACAGGTGATTAGACTAGCTCTTAGCACCACTTGCTCTTATTCACTCCTTGGTACCTGAAAGTTTAATTCAGCACTCATGTTCATTCCCTATATTAAAACACAAAGCAGTAGACACATTCAGACACTTAGAATATAGTTAACTCCAACAGAAAACAATGTCTCCTAGAAAGAAATCTGGGTCTAGTAATGGGACATCTCTAAAACCAAATGATAATTCTCAACACTGATTTATTTTCATGTTCTTTAACCAGGAAAACAACTTGCCTTCAGCCATTATGTCTTTGTAATAGTCTTGATTATTTTAATTTGCTAAATTGAACTGCGAAACGCTGAACAAACATAATAGCCACAAAAGCAGGTCTAACTGTGAGGAACTGATGATGCCAAGAAAGAGCTCAGCCTGCAGTTTCAGGTACCTCCCACTGAACTTGTTTTGCTCACATAACCTGTTGCATTCTCCACTGCTGACTCACACCGCTCATCTCATCCTCTAAATCTGCACACTTACTTGAACCAAGTCAGTATTGTCCACACAAAAACTTCATGTTTGACAGTCACTTCAGCAGAGTAACCTTGGGAGGTCAAGTTTCCTATGACAATGAATCAGAATCTCTATCTGTCTTCGCAGCCATCTTGTCCTGGGCCTGTTCTCTGGAGACATTTGTCCTTAATGCTGTATTTGTAACCAGCTCTAGTTTTCCTGAGAGCCACGTAGACATTAAAGTACTTTAAAACAAGAACAGAAAGTTCTAGAATGAGCTGGCTAAAGAAATATTCACTGCAACAGAAATTTAAGATCAAAGCAAGAAGTGAAAATCTGCTATTACACAGGAAGTTCAAGCAAGTTAAACCTCAAGGAATCTTCCAAGTTGGGACTGGGGGAGAGCCCTGTCGGTAGTGTTTGCAAGCATGAGGAGCAGAGTTGCATTCCTCGAATCCACGAATCCACGTTAAACAGAGCAGGGTGGGTAGCCTACGCTCACACTCCCAGTTCTGGAGGGGCAGAGACAGGCAGATCCCTGTGGCCCACAGAACACTGGAACACCAACACTTGAATTTGTCCCTTGTGCCGGCATACCAGTGTGCACACAAGCACACACACATGCGGGGGTGGGGTGGGGGTGCTAGCAACAAGGTCAGGTGACATTTATTTTCAGACCTTTGGACGTTTTTTCTTTTTATGTCTCTCCCACCCCAGCTCTTTGAGACAGGATCTTCTTTTAGGTCAGGCTGGCCCTGGGGCTCACTTTGTAGGACACACATGTCCTTGCCCTGCTGTTACTCCTGCTGTGTTCTACCTCCCCGTGCTGGGACTGTAGGGTGTACCACTGTACCAGGAACCCGAGACTTCTGCTCCTTCTCCTCCAGCACGGCCCTCCTGGCTCCTCCTTCCCTTCCTATTGGCAACTGAACACAGACTCAGGTGCTCTGCTCCCCCATTATGAAGCCTCCTTCCCCCATTATGAAACTTTTATTCCATCTCAGTTCTTCATTCAAATGAGAGATAACTGCTTTCTAAATTTGGTCTACAAAATATTTATGGCTTCTTCTACATTAAAATTAGACATTTATTCGGAACACAACTACCTAATCTCATTTTGTAGACAAGCAGTGTACAGCAAAGTGCCCAAAATGTATTATATTTAGTGGTAATGTCCATGCAATCACCAGAACCAGGAAATGATCGGCATATTAGGGAATTTACCAGCTGGTCCTGTTTAGAAGTAGGACAATGAAATGGTTGAGGCAGAGCACTTGTCTGTATACAGCAGGAAAACTGAGTATAGAAAAAGGGAGGATGGATGCTCCTGACTCTGGGCAGGAGGTTAAGCACAGTGGCAGCATGAGGGCAGGCGGGCAGGTTCTCAGGAGCTGCAGGAAAAGCACCCACAGACCAGGGAAGGCTGCTGCATCCAGTCCTTTAAGTTGGGCTAGTACCAAGTATCCTATGGCCTCCCAGTCTGGGATGGGACTGGGGCATCCTTACTGTAGGACATTTTAGTACTAATTCTACAAGTGACTGGGGCAAAGGCTTCTGGGAAATGTTGTGCACTTGAAGGCAATGCTTCAGGCACAGACATGTCCCTGGACCCCCAGACTTTGGTGCGTTTGGCTGTAGGAAACGGGAGCCGACAAGGGCAGAAGCTATCAGATCTAATCAGATGAAAATTACATCTCGCTCATAGGATGATTGCAGCTCAGATTTCCGTTTATTTCCCTCTCCGCTGTGCAAGTAATTTATCAATTTTTTTAATTCTGTAAGTAATTAAACCAATTCCTAGGATAAAAGCTTCCAACACCACAGCCATCTCTACCACTACTTTCAACTCCATTTCTCCTTGTAGACACAACCAGTTACCAGTTTTCTTGGTCAACTTCGAAAGCATGTCCCCCCACCCCCACCTTCCAGGAGCATGCCTGCGCCATGTATAGAAGAACAGACTCCAGTCTCTTTGCTAATCAGGTGGCATCATACCACATTACTCTTGATCGACAGCCCCTTTCTTCCCTTTACATTCTCTGACCGCTTTATGTGTGTAGCGCATTCCTTTTATTATTTGGTTCACATTAGTTAACAGTGTGATCAGTCACGATTAATTCCATCTCATTTACTAATTCTAAGCTGAGAAACATTTAGACGGTGCTTGGCCGTGCTGTTGAGTATTCGCACTGCTCCAAAGAACATCCTAGTAACTGCCTGCTATGCACAAGTGAATGTTTCCATCACCAAGCAGCATTGTTGGACCACATATTTAAAACCTTGCTAGACTAGCCAGGCATGGTGCAGGTCACCTTTATCCCAGCACTTGGGAGGTAGAGACAGGAGGCTCTCTGAGTTTGAGGCCACCCTGCTCCACAGTACAAGTTCCAAGACAGAGCTACACAGAGAAATCCTATCTTGAAAACAAATGAACAAACATCCCTGCCCCAACAAAACAACCCAAGCAATCAAACAATAACCCCTCTTTGGTATACTGTCCAATTTTATTCCTTTAATAGCTATATCAATTTAAGATGACACTGGAAGTATATTATGGTTTTCTCATATATTCACAAATATTTTCATTACCTAGATAATAGTTACTATGTATATTTTATGAATTAAACCTTCAAATAGCACTTGCTAGCTTTCTCTTTGATGTGATTTACAAAAATATTCTTATCTGTTGAGGATATCACTTAGTAGTGGAGGACTTGCCTAGTGTTTGTTCAATCCTCAGGAACACACACACACACACACACACACACACACACACACACACACACACACACACACACACACACACACAAAAAAAACCACTCACACTCACACACCCCATGCTGTAATTATTTATGGCAGTAAGCTGTCTTATAAATAAATAAAAAAAAAACTTTCCATGTTATTAAGTCCTATTATTAATGTTATTTCATCTGTGTCATGACTTTCTACTCAATTCCTCTACCATTAGACATTTAGTCCCCCTATTTCTTGCCTAATCTCCCCACCAAACAGTCCCAGTTTATTTGCTTAATATTATGAGCTTTGTTCTGAATCACATTTGAATTTCTAAAAGCAAAATACATGTTTTAAGGAGTCAGGCTGGAGCCAGGCATTGGTGGCGCATGCCTTTAATCCCAGCACTCAGGAGGCAGAGGCAGAGGCAGGCGGATCTCTGTGAGTTCGAGGCCAGCCTGGTCTCCAGAGCGAGTGCCAGGATAGGCACCAAAACTACAGAGAAACCCTGCCTCAGAAAACCAAAAAAAAAAAAAAAAAAAGAAGGAGTCAGGCTGCTCCAAAGACCCCACTGAGCCATACCAGCAGGGTTTATAGTTTCTGGGCCATCAATGTTCTCACTTTGGTAGGGAATATTCTTGTTTCCCCAATGCTCTGATCTACTTCTTTTCAAAGGAGACGACAGATTCATCATCTTCACACATATTTAGATACTAGCCACGGATGTTGCTTTCTTCACAAGAATTTATGAGAAAGATGTACATATACTAAGGAAATATAGTGACTGTAAGGCGATAACTTGGAAAAGGAGAGGAGAGGGAAAGTTTTACTTTGCATGATTTGACTTAGAAGTACACTAATAACTCAAAATTTTGATATGGCAAATTTAAAGAAATAAAAACTAAGTACTTTTTATTTAAACATTTTTTTGTTTATACTCCACACAATAAAGTATTAGTTGATTTAAAATATTTTTATAAAAATTTAATATTAAAATAGTTTTTTTTTGTTTGTTTTTTTGTTTTTTTGAGACAGGGTTTCTGTGTGTAGCTTTGGAGCCTATCCTGGCACTCATTCTGGAGACCAGGCCGGCCTCGAACTCACAGAGATCTGCCTGCCTCTGCCTCCCGAGTCCTGGGATTAAAGGCCTGCGCCACCAACGCCCGGCAAAATAGTTACTTTCTTAAATTATAACAATTTACATATTACTTGGCAAGAAAGATTTCCTGTTGTTCAGATTCTATACTAACTTAGCATATTTCATATGTAATTTGAATTTTAGAGTGTCAGGGAGCAAGTCGAAGGCTTCATAAGCACATGCCGTACCACTTAACTGTATCCCAGTCCTCAACTAGGTACACCATGTTCTCAACTGGGACTTTTTTGTGCTCCAATTAAGAATTACCTTTATAACTAGCAAGAGAAGTACTAAGGCAAGTGTCACCCATGTGGAAATGGTCAATGTAGAAAACTGAAGAATAATTTTTATGTATCCGAAACCAGTCATGGAGGTGCACACCTGTAATCAGCACACTTAGCAGGCAGAGGCAGGAGGGTCAAGGGGGGAGGACCATCTTCAGCTATACAGTGACTTTAAGTCAGCCTGGGCTATTTGAGATACTGTCTCAAAAAATATCCCAAGCCAAAACAAAAGAATGATTACTATTACTAGAGATTCATTTCATATCGATAAAACAGAAAATGCTATGTATTTTTTTTTCCATACATACCCAGAAACCAAATCAAAATCCTTTTAAATGAAAAGTGGGAGAGCAATTACAGGAGCTTAAATATATCCACATAGAGTTACACACACAGCACTGGTCACTTCTGCACCGTGGAATTTTCCAAATGGAAGAGCAATCAGGTAAGGAAAACTGGGAAAACTCCCATCACTGTGGCAACAATGATTACCATAGGGCATGAGAAAAGAATTTAAAAGGCAGTTGGATATTTGTGCAAGTGTTTCTGTCATTTGGATTTCTTCAACCAGTTTGCTTCTCAGCTGTAATATTACATCTGTCATTTTTGGCTTACAAGCTAATTCTTAAATGAATGTGAGAGATGTTTTTTTGTGGCGTAAAAAAACGCAGAGTATGTTTAACAACTGTACCAAGGATTTATGAGAATTTCAAGCATGCATTTAAAGTAATTCAATGCATCTATCATATCATGATCAAATAAAATTGTCATTAATAAAATAAACACTATGTAGTTATATTTGGCAACTTTAATGCAAAAAGTAGGTTTTCCAGGTATGTACTCAACTGATAAAAATAAAAGTACTTAACTGAAGAAATACAAGAAAGGAATGCTGCCTCAGAATAAACTGGAGTATGCAGGACACCAACTTTTAGGGTAAAACATTTCATAATAGTGTTTGAATGGTGCTGCTTTCTGTTTTGTCGTTTCGGGAAACATGACAACACTTAAAATTCAGTTTCAACTGTCCTGTGAGCCAAGAGTAGTTATTGTATTTGTGCTTCACTGCACTCAAAACTCCATCCCAAGCTCCTTTCACTGTTTGTGTGTACTGGGCTACACCAAGAAAAAGAATGAGATACATGACCTGCACCTAACAACATCCTTAGACGAAGCACCTTTTGTTGCTCGTGGCAGCACACGCCCAGGATCCCAGCTATCCCGCTACTCAGGAAGCAGGAGGACTACAGACTTGAAGTCAGCATGCAACCTGGGTGAAACCCTTCTCATCAAAGCAAAACACAGCAGGTGGGAGTATAGCTTCTGGTTGCTGCTTGCCAACCACAGACCATATACAGTGCTGTGTCTCAGGTTCAGTCCCAGTGGCCCTCCCAAGGGAAGATCTTGGGGTTGCTTTGGTGACAAACAGCATGAAGCAGTAATAGTAGCAGGATGAAGGCAAATCACAGAATACAAGGTATTGTAAGATTTAAAAGGGAGGAAAGACGTCACCGATGCATTGATTTCTGGAGAAAAGACATACCCTATAAATCTTAACTTGCAAGAAAAGGCTCAGAATTGCAGGAGAACACTCTTCAATGGAGGATTTAGAAATGGGTTTTCAAACCTCTTAGGTTTGGTAACCTGATCATTCCTAAGATTTCTTTCCAAATGGAAACGATGACTTCTGAGCTTGGTTTTATCTAGCCTAGCCTAGCCTGGGAAGACCACCTGAACTATCTGTAGAATTCTAAGAATTTCAAATATCACACTCTGCCTTAGGCCAAATGAATCAAGATCTCCAGGGACAAAAAAAGAATTACTTGAGTTGGGGGCAACTAACAAGCCATGGTGTCTTGTATGATGAAAACATTTGTTTTCTTGAGTACACAGTTCTTGTCTTGCTCATATTTGGATTCTTAGCATATAATATATTAATGGGTATACTTGAAATTCATAATGAATCCTTACTGAAAGAACAGTGATTGCTAAATAAGTTAATAGCAGGCTACAAAACAAAACCTCAGAAGCTGATCTGATAAAGGACAACCAGTTTTCTTTTCCGTAAGATGACAAAGCTGGTGAGTTAAGATGCTTATGTCCAGGGTTAGGTGTCAGTGTAAGATAAAAAAAAATTGTAGAGAATGAAGAAAAGAGAAATCAAAAATGATTACAGGTTAGGTATGACTGAGCTATTTTTCAGAGATTAAAGTTTCTAAAAATGGACAGTTTGGATAATGATAATGGTGGTAGAAAGAGACATGACAACATTCTATAAACATTTAAAAAGCAAACAAAAAGGAACAAACAATGTAATATGATAGACTCTAAGTTCTGTAATGTGTTAAAATTACTATAAAATTTAGACAATTTTAGGAACCTAAGTTGCCAACTCACAAGAACATAATGAACTCTATCATGAGGACAAACAACAACAAGAAAACAGGAGTGAAGGAGAAGAAAAAATCAGTGATGAGAAAAGTTGAATTACTTTGGTAGGTCACATTCCTCATCCCCACTTTTTGTATTAGAATTAATAGACTAGGCAACTATTTCTCAGTGACTTTGTAGAGTGTTACCCTGTGACATTTAAACAAAGAGACAGTAGATATACCATGCCAGCTAGGCATTCAAGTGAACACATATGTTCTGACCATTTATTTTTTCCACCTGTTTATCAAATGTTTGTAACATTCCAGAAAATATTTATGTTCCTAGTATCTAATCATCTATTTATGGCTATAGGCACTTGAGAATGAAAATGAAGTACCTAATATAATCACATGAACTAAAAATTTGGAATTAAAAGTAAACATTTAAAGCAACCTATACATCATTATGTAGAAGAAATAACTTTGCAAGTATTTGGCGGTGGGGGGTAGGGGGTGTCTCTTTCTTTAAATAGAGTCTCACAAACTTCCTATGTAGCCAAGGATCACCTTGAATTCCTGATCCCCATGCCACCATCCCCCAAGTAGTAGGAATACAGGTCTGTACCCATCTTCCTCCATATGCTTTTCCCGTTTCCAGGCTTTCCTTTGCTCTTTAGGATGGAGGGAAGTTGGTATATTAACCACTGTTACTTTCTTTCACATGCTACTGTAATCATAACTCAGGTTATATTACAACATGTAACTATACATACACATAACATATAACAAAATCAAATGGATTCCCAGTCTGTACTTGAGCAGAAGAAAAGGCCTTCCTTAGAACACCCCTTCAAAAGTGCATGCCACTTCTTTTCCATGTTCTTTTCATCCTTCCCACAGAGTATTCGTTTACTCACTATTTCTAAAGGGAAAATATGGGACAGGCACAGCTGATTGCAAACATGTAGACACTGTTCACTTACAAACCAAGGCAATGGTAAAAATGGAAATGAAGAATATACTGTTTATTCAATACCAAATGGTCACCCCTGAAAACATACATACAAGTAACACTGTAATACTGAGCAGGTTCTATTTATATACTTAGGAATATATATGTATTTATTTATGTACATATATATGTATATGCCAACAATTAATGAAAAAGAGGCCATGAATTTGAAAGAGAGAAAGAAGGGTATATGGGACTTTTTGAAGGGAGGAAAGGGGAAAGAATGTAATTATAATCTCAAAAAAAAAGGTGAAAAATGGAAACAAAGGCATGTAATACACATCTGATACTTATGTCCAAAATAAATCTTGCAACTGCACTGAAAATACGTTTTGAAGGTTATTCTTATCAAGACACCTTAGCAGTTACAGTTTAGAATTCATAAACATACTAGAAAGGAAATGGACTCAAATGGCTACTGGTTAATAAATATGGCAATCCAATCAGAGCACCAGCTAGAGACTGAAACAAATATGAAGAGCAGTGAGACTTGCCCATTTTAAGAAACCATTAGACAATTTAAACCTCCTCATGCCATCTTTTAGGTTGATGAGATTGAGGTACTGCTTTATGTCACATGATTTTAAATATTTATATGTTACTATATACTTAGTGCAAGAACACTAAGAGCTGGACTGTATGAATCTACTACATGTACGACAGTCTATCTTTATAAAGTGAGAATGATAACAGAAATAATATTGCTAGGTTGTAAGATTAAATGAGTTAATATTAGCAAAATGCTTAAAAAGGGTAAAAAATATTGGACATTCAAATTTGCTAAGATCTTTTATAAGAAAAATCTCTCATGGAAAAAAGGCAACTTTATATGTTTTCTCTGGCCACATAATTCTAAGTTTTAGTTTGGTCAACATGTTTCATTCCATCTATTTCTTTAGGAGCCCTATGATGTCTAATTACTTATAGAACTTTAGAAGCACAGAGTTTGGTTTTTCTTCTAGCCAGTGATGCAACATCTTCTCCTCAATGAGAAATAGAGCTCCATGCTAAGTCATAGTTT